>NW_027192234.1:41785-44425 GCF_041956535.1 Calcarisporiella thermophila
AGATGAAGCTGTCTACCGTTTGCCAAAACTGATTTATGGCCGGGCATTCCAGGTAAGCATGGCTAATGGTTTCCAATGCGTTGGTTGTGCAACGCTTGCAAATATTAGGTTCTCCTGTCCACTAGTGATGATATCTCTCACCAATCTGTGTTTCAAGAGTCTCCATTTTATTGCCCTATGCTTGGGTTCGCTCAGCCGCTTTTTCCAGTACATCCAAGCTATCTCCGATCTGATAGAGTCACTTGAGGTCTCTTTCCATTCCGGAGCGATATTCTCTCCCATGCTTGTCTTGTAGAGCCTCCCGATTTTTGTACGGAAGTTTTTGATCTTTGTGCCAGCTAGCACACATTTACCCAGCGGGAACGTGCATGGTTCTTCAATCTGTGGTATGTAGCTGTCTCTAAATCGACTGGAATATTGGTCGGAATTTCTCGCCACGTATTCATGGACTTTTGGTTCTACCATCGGTTTATATGTATTAGTCCTTCGGTTGAGTTTAAAGAAGTCACCTAGTTTGACCAATCCTACACTTTCGCCTTTCGATTTTAATGTACATCCGTCCATTGTGAAGTAAGTGTTGTTGTTTATGGGGAGAGAGAGCGTTTCTTTGATTTGAATTTCTGGGTGAGATCTAATTTGCCGTCCAGACTTCTCCATACTCTCAGTTGATGAGGCCATATTCCATCTGTTCGGATGATATTGTGTTGTGTGTACTGCGTTGCCTGAATACCCATTCCCATTCCAGCTGGAGCGTAGAACTTTTCGGATATGTGTATGGTGTGTTGTACTCAAATTGGGCGGATTCCCGTAGGCACTGCTGTAGCCATTTATTGAAACCACGTGGCCAGTATCGCGTCGGTTTGATATTTCGGGTTAATGAGTCCCAGGCTTTATCCTGGTTGTTGGAGGATTTCCATAGATATCTGTGGGCGCTTTCCTCCCCAGATAAAGCTCTTTATGATATTGTTCACGCACTTTAAAAATTTTGATGGAGGAGGTATAAGTTGAGATATGTACCATAGTTTAGAGAGCAGGCGGGAGTTTACAAGATGGACTTTTCCTATCAGTGATAGTGATCTCGTTTTCCACGATTCGACGGTCTTTTGTAACTTGGCTCTCAATTCTTCGAAATAGCTTTCCCTCGGGAAGATACTCTTTGTGTTAAAGGGTATTCCCAGCAGAGTGAAGGATCCCTCTTCCTGTATATAGCGGCATGGTAGTTGTAGGTGCAGCCTTGTGTGTTGGCTTAAGGGGACCGCTTCCGATTTCTGGCGATTGATCTTGGAGTTGGAGGCTCGATGAAATCTGTCTATTACCTCGAACAGTGTGTCGGCGTCTCGTTGATCAGCTACTGCTACCGTGATATCATCCGCAAAGGCTGTTGTTACAATACTCGGAATGTTGGGTATTTTTATTCCGCTGATCACGCTCTTTAGTTTGATTAGGAGTGGCTCTATGGCTATATTGTATAGGAGAGGAGAAAGAGGATCCCCTTGTCTTATTCCTTGGTTAACTGGGAATGGGGTTGTTAAGTGATTGCTGAGGATGAGCGATGCTTGGTTATTCATGTAGATGGGCTTAATCAATCTGGTGTATTTCTCGCTAAACCCGAACGCTTGTAGGCTTTGGATTAGCCATTCTCGATCTATGCGATCATATGCTTTTTCGTTGTCCAGGTGGACGAGTTTCCCTCTTGTCTCTTCAATTTTAGCCATGTTCAGGTAAGAAACCCAAAAAATTTTTTGGATCAATCAACGGAGATTTTTATTAGTTTCCGTAGCTTACAAGAGTTTAATGATTACAATGAAATAAAAAGGAGGGAATAAAGGGGTGGGGATATAGTTAGGTGGCAAGGTGGAACTTGGATTTTGACAATTTATGTTAGCCCAGAAAGGGAGAGAAGAGATGGAAGCAAAGAAACGCAAGGGGGTAAGAACATAGAGAAGGTGATAAACGTGGAGTAAGGGGATTAAGGGTAGATTAGCTGTATATAGGGATCGGGTATTTGGTGAGAAATATGAAGTAAAGAGGAGGGGAGGAGGTAGGGAGAGAGGAAGAGTTGCTTCGTCACTCCAGTTTTAGTCTTATTCTATCCGAACCTTCTATTACCGCTCCCTGACTGCACCACCTTCTTCGGAATAACTCCATCTCTCGTCTTTTTCGTGCCTTTATCAGTTCAGCTCCGATAGCCTCCTCGATGTCCATTTTGGCACGGAGGAGGGAAGATAGTATTTTTTTTGATCAATCAATGGAAACTTTTATTTAATTTCCATATATTACATGAAGTTAATGTCAATGGACTTAACATAACGAGATATAGGTCCTTGATCGATAGACTTTCAATCGATATGCGTGTATCGTGAATAGCGTGTACATGAAACCGATGTAATCTTTTGTACTTATCGTAAGGGCGATCTTTTCAATAATCAAGACTCAGCTTCTGATCAAGTGGATAGCAGTCACAAACTTAGAGTAAGTGCTGGTGGGGGAAGTGGGATTCGAACCCACGCCGTTCTCATCGGCATCCCAGGGATAGTCCACTACACTAACCCTCCCCCCGGAGGAGGGAAGATAGTATTCTTGTTTAATAAACCAGTAATTATCTTAACTATCCTCGCATGTACTACGCAGATACTTTGG
>NW_027192234.1:47401-49079 GCF_041956535.1 Calcarisporiella thermophila
GACGTTCCGTGATGTTAACGTACACCACCCAACCAATATTGCAACGTTTAAGGTGAACGGTAAAGAATATAGGTTCACACACATCGACGATGCTGGAGGAAAAGCACTGCCAGGCATCTCGACCATATCCGCAATGCAAGCAAAGCGTGTACTCAAGAAGGGAGAGCAGATGTATGCTATGGTAGTAACCGATACAGGGGAACAAAAACCAGTAGATGCGCAGCCTCCGCCTCCTGAGATACAAGGCTTGTTGAATGAATTCAAGGATGTGTTTCCGGAATCATTGCCGGCTGGATTGCCTCCTCAAAGAGCAGTGGATCACCGGATTGAACTCATCCCAGGCACAGAGCCGCCAGCTAGGGCTCCATACCGAATGAGCCAGCCAGAGCTACAAGAACTGAAACGACAGATTGATGAATTGCTGGAGAAAGAATTCATCAAACCATCCACATCACCATATGGAGCACCGGTGATATTTGCGCCAAAACGTGATGGAACGTTACGACTTTGCACCGATTATCGAGCACTTAACAAGGCAACTATCAAGAATCGATACCCATTGCCGCGCATTGACGATTTGCTGGATCAACTTCATGGTGCCAAATATTTCACGCGCATAGATCTGAGGCAAGGTTATCATCAGATTCGTGTCGCTTCCGAGGACACACACAAGACGGCCTTCAGAACGCGCTATGGATCATATGAATATTTGGTTCTTCCTTTTGGACTATGCAACGCACCAGCAACGTTCATGAGATTAATGAATGAGACGTTTGCACCTTTTCTGGATAAGTGTGTTCTTGTATATTTGGACGATATTCTAATATACAGCAAGAATTATCAGGAGCATTTGACACATATCCGAAAAGTACTAGAGATCCTGCAAAAGAATAAGCTGTATGCTAAACTGCAAAAGTGCGAATTCGCCAAAACGTCGGTGGAATTTTTGGGTCACGTCATAACGGGAGAGGGGATTGCAACTGACAGTAAAAAGACCGATGCGATCTCGGAGTGGCCTACGCCCAAGTCAGTCACAGAGTTGCGTTCATTCTTGGGTCTTTGCAACTTCTACCTACGATTTGTCAAAGGGTTCGCCAGAATTGCAGCACCACTGACCAGTGCACTCAGTAACACCACAGATCTCAAGTGGACGCCGGAGTGTCAACAAGCTTTCAACAAATTAAAAGAGGCATTGACACAGACACCAATATTATCACCACCTGACTATGAGAAAGGTTTTGAGATATACGCAGACGCGTCAGATTTTGCAGTGGGAGCAGTGTTATGTCAGCAAAATGATGAGGGAGTTCCACGACCTATTGCGTTTATGTCAAAGAAGTTGACACGGACACAACGTCGATATGAAACACACGATAAGGAATTATTGGCAATCAAAATTGCGTTGGAAATGTGGAGACATTATGTAGAAGGCAGAGAACTAACGATTTACTCTGATAACACTAGCCTTGGTACAGTAATGTCTCGCCCCAACCTAACAAAGCGCCAGACAAGGTGGACAGGCCAACTTCAAGCTTTTAATGCAAAGATACAATACATCAAAGGCAAGTACAACACAGTAGCAGATGCACTGTCGAGGAGACCAGACCATATAATTGCTGCTATAAGCACAACTCAAATCAGCGATCAGGTACTCAACCGTATCAGAAAGGGCTATAGC
>NW_027192234.1:50875-52088 GCF_041956535.1 Calcarisporiella thermophila
TATAGGAGTCCGAAAGTCGAAAACTACTTTCGTTACAGTTATTCCGAAGAAGGTAGTGCAGTCAGGGAGCGGTAATAGAAAGTTCGGATAGAGCAAGACTAAAACTGGAGTGACGAAGCAACCCTTCCTCTCTCCCAATCCGCTCTTTCCCTCCTCCCCTCCTCTTTACTTCATACCTTTCACCAAATACCCGATCACTATATACATCTAATTTACCCTTTATTCCCCCCCTTTCTTATTTCATTGTAATCATTAAACTCTTGTAAGCTACGGAAACTAATAAAAGTCTCCGTTGATTGATCAAAAAAGTACTACGCAGATTATAACAATGCCATGGTTCCGGCTATAGCTCAGCTGGTAGAGCGGAAGACTGTAGTGTTACATAGATATCTTTAGGTCCCTGGTTCGAATCCGGGTGGCCGGAAAATCGTTTTGATTCTTTTGCCGTTTCATCTGTGGAATATAATTCTAACTCTTCTCTCGTCTAGAAGATAAGTATATTGTAGATTACTTCGTTTAAAGATTTTATTTCGGAATCAGTCGAGATAATCCGAAGCTAACTGCAGAACCCTCACTCTTCCCACTGAAAACTTAGGAGTGTGTCATCACCGATAATATAGTTACATCTTACATCGGAAATTCTGCTATTATAATCTTTCCATATATCTTGTCGTAAATGTCACGGTATGTAGCGCAAAATTCCAACTATTCTTGTCCTCCTTACTTTCCACATTAATACTAATATCCGACAGGCAGATCTCTCCTGGAATGTTTGACTCGAAGAGGCAATGCTTCCAGCGGGACGGTTAATTGAAATTGTATATAAAAATGCCTCGATCATGATCAGAGGTTGTGTCTAAAGTTAAGAAGCGGGAGAAGGGTCTATATGTCCATTAAAATCGAACAACTAATAATTGGAGCTTAGTTTCTTAATTGAAATCGCAAAAATAATAAAAAATTTGTTACTGGTCACTATGAGAATCGAACTCATGACCTTCTGCTTACTAGGCAGACGCTCTGCCAACTGAGCCAAGTGACCACTTATTTCTTTTGCACGTGATCAAAGGAAGATTTTATTATCAAAAGCTTTTTGAGGAAAATTTTTGGGAATAATTTTGTCCCCACCCCGGGGGGAGGGTTAGTGTAGTGGACTATCCCTGGGATGCCGATGAGAACGGCGTGGGTTCGAATCCCACTTCCCCCACCAGCACTT
>NW_027192234.1:55174-72321 GCF_041956535.1 Calcarisporiella thermophila
CCCAGGATTGTATTTTTCCCAAAAATACAATCTCCTGTGTATGAAATTATATACATAAAGCTTCGAAGAAATGGTAGAATATACTCTGATTAAAATTCCAACAGATTTTGTGTATTAATTTCACTGCAATTAGAACATGAAAATAGAAAAATTGAAAAGTGGGTTTCCAATCCGATATTTTAAATGAAATGTGAACACGTCATTTGACTATTTGCTAAAATTTTGTATAGTTTTATAATTAATAACGTTTATTATTACGAACTAATAAAAGCGGTATCATCTAATCAATAGCAAACATTCATCGGCTGTGAATTTTTGGAAAATTATGCTTTTATAATTAATGGTTTTTACAAGGTTGCGAAAATTGTTCTAGTTATGGTTTGTATAGTCTCAGCGTCTACAGGTATTCTTGGCAAAACAATTACTCATAAGTTTAATCGGTAATTGTAATAAGGGCTATGTGTTTAATTGAAACAAGTGACATATACTGATTACCATCAATGTTTCATCTATATTTATGCAGCCTATTGAATCATAAATAAAATAAAATGGTATTAGTCATTGTATTGTCAAATATATTGTTCTTTTTTTTTTGTTTTAATCATGTACACTTATTGATCACTTTTTTACTCACTGGTTTGATTCCCGAGCATTTCACACGCTCAACTATAATTTTGCCTCACCCGATTTGGAGTGTACCTGAATGCTTTGCCGGTGAATATGATGATGCTGTATAACATTATTCATTCACTACGACATTCAATTATTTGCCCGAGCTTTTCAATGGTAATTATCCGCAATTGATTATGGGAATGGGGTTCTATTTTTAACAAAGTTTCTAAATTTATTTCACACTTTATTTAGCAAGCCTTATAATACTCTTACAGATATATATAAACGACCCTTTTGACCGCTTTAATTTATTCATACAGCCCTACTAGTGATATATAACAATGAAGAACTCGTTCCTTGCTCTTAGTCTTTTCATCCTTACTACCTGCACCGCCTCGATTGCCCAAGAAACCACTGCCACCAAATGCAATCCAACGGAACTAGATATCGATGTCTACGCTAAGCCTAATTTTGATGATTTTGAGTACGCCAACGGCAGTCTAAAAAGCAACGAATGCTATACAATGAAGATTGACCATCATGTGGGAAGCTACAAGATTTGTAAGTCAATTCCACTTAAACGTTCAAGTTGCATAATTATTAATAGTAAAGCTGTGAATGTACATAGCGAAAGGATCGCAGATCACATTTTTCCCGGAACGTAGATGTAAAGGGAAAGCAGTCTATAGTGGGAAAGAATCTAATGCGAAGACGGATTTCACTGCCCGATCATTCAAGATCACTTGCTATAACTAACATGCTGGATTTTTGCTATTTATAACTAGTGAATTACTTTATATCCCAGTCTCTTCAACACAGTTCAGTGCGGTTTTTAAGCCAGGAGTATTGTCTGACAATTGTGTAGCTATGAAATAAAAATGTTAAAAATGCATTATTTACTAGATATTTTCCTATTTGTTGCATTATTTGTTCTGAAAAAAGAATCTATAATAGATAAAAGATAAAATGTTTACCAATATTTTTAGATATGTAAAATGGTATAAGTAAATGAATTCAAAAAGTCAAAATTACACATTTTTGAAATTCAACCACTACGTTCAATAGCCTGTGTGCCATATATTTTATTAATAATATTCCCATCATTATTATTCAAGTGACTATTGAGCTATTGAGATTATACTGAAAATGTACACAATTTCAATCTACGTACATTGTCCGTATATCTTTGTATAACTCTCGACAAAGCACATAGCTCAGAAGTTGTTGAATGTAATAGCTCCAGTGCTTGCATCTACCAAAGTCTACCCTAAGAGAATTAGGTGTTCATTACTATTAAATATTAAATTATTAATAGATAACAATGAATATTTTTCCTTGGTGTTTCGGATGAGGCCGAGAAAATATTACTGCAAATATTATTGTATTACTGTTATTTAGGTTTAGGGTTAGATTAAGCCGCTTGTATAATATTACATCCATTCAGGAGAATTGAGCATTCAAAGAAAATTGATAAAACATACTGTCACATTTTTCCCTACTTGTTTGATGTAAATTGAATCAGTCTTCAGAACTCTGTCTTCCTCTGCCTCCTTTTATCTACACATGTAAGATTTTGGAATAATCCGGGACTATCAAAGTAAAAATTGTGAATTGTTGGAAACAATTTTCGTTTTTCACTTTCCTGATATCCTATAACATGGCTCAGTTGAAATATCACACTGCACATATCAATCATTCTTTACATCATATACAATATGAAATTATTTATTGATGTGAATCCCTTAATGCTCGATACCAAGCAAACTGAGTTTCCCAATATGTATAAGTGTCTATCAACAATCCCTAAAAAATCTATATTCAGAGCAAAGCTTTAATTTCATTGTCCATTTGGAATGTTTGTAATAATTTAGTCCTCTATGCGTTCATAGAAGAGCAGATAGGCTCTACTGTTTAATACTTCATCAAGAGAAGATGGTCTAACCAACGAATCGCTACAATATATCCATTCGTGTCTCTCCTCCGTAATGTCTTGCTCATTTTCGGTTGTTGGTCCATTCTCAGATTTTCTCGTTCGCTCCTCCTCGGGATTCGTGTGCTTGACCTCCAACTTTTTCCCCCTGTTTTTCCCACTCTTTCGTTGAGAAGAAATCTGCATTTGAGCCAGTGGTACATCTGGGATTATCTGTTGATCTTTCCCTCTAATCTTCGATGTTTTTACATATGCAATATAGTGTCCACCCATTAATCCACCCAAGTGTACTACAGCACCATAGAGTTGATAGCGCATGCTACCAATAGCTTTCTGCTTGATAAGCCGCTCGTCCATGGCATAGAGATTGAGGTTGTTATCCTCAACTTCGCTTCCGTTGGATCCAAGGCCAGAGTTCGCGTTGCAAAGTTTAATGGTGTCAGGCGGCGCCACGAACGCCTCTAGATCCACTGTCTCGGGTATCGCAACTGGATCTTCAATTTTCCGCATCTGGAGCCTTGGACCCATCTGTTGGAACCGTTTCAAGTGGCAGACTAGTACGGGGGGTAACTCTCGGATGAGGTAACGTTTGTAGGCACGACGTAGGATATAAGTGGGTTCGTCTTTTTGTTTTTCGGGAGAATTATTGGATGTCGTTAAATGTGGGATATCATTTCCGAAAGCGTCAGTTGTATCCCTTTCAAGCGATGCTAAAGAATCTATCGAACTTCCAAGATCCTCATCCTCCTTTTCTTCCTCCTCATCTTCGTTATCCACTATCTCTGAGCCCAAATTATCAAGAGCACTCGTCTCACTCATTTCTTTTTTTTGTACATTTTCTTCCTCTTGTTTCCTAGTTTTTTCCTTGACATCCTTTTCAATTGCCTTTGCTGGGTTCAGAATTCGCCAGCAACGCTCGCAAGCAAATCGATTATCTCCGTCAAGAATTTCCACATTAGTGAACAACTCCAGGCATGATTCGAGCGAAAGGTCGGAAGGAGGTGGAGGAGCTGGGATGTGGTCACCCAAGAGACGGCGAAGAAGTGCCAGATGTTCCGGTGTAGCCTGTGGAATTATCGGCTTATTAAGTACTTCAGATTGTGGCGTGCAAGAATCCAATCGAACAACATTCAATCCTTCCGCGAGTGATTCTTCCTCCTTTCCCGTAGCTAGCTCGGTTGCAGATTCGTTCGCATCAGGCGCGTTTCCATTATAAGTGTCCTCAGCTCTCAATGTTTCCCGCTCCTTTTCGATTCTTTTTTGCTCTTTCTTCTTCCTCTTCCATTTACCAGTACCTTCGTCTGCTAATTGTGAGGAGGACCGTATGGGTAGTGACAGATCCAGGAACTCTTCCTCTGCGACTGAAAGCCCTTTACATGAATCGCACACAATAATACTTGCCAAACGCCCTTTAAAGCATTGATCTATTACCGTCTCGTGTATTTCCCGCCCTTGTTCCTTGAATGCCCTATTCTCTTCGTCTCTCAGACCATCGAGGAGGCAGCGTAGTAATTCATGACTATCTTGTTGGCTTCTCCCTCTAAATTGCCTCCATCGCTTTCCGATTTGATTTAATAAGTCTTGCGGGCGAAAAGTACCCTCTTGTTGGTGCCGAAGGTGGGTGAAGGTTTGGGCAAATGAGGCAGTTAGTGGATTTCGTTCGAGATGTGCACGAGTCGGGGGAGAAGAGAGTAACCATAATAAAGATTTTGTTGCAACCAAAACCTATAAAAAATGCTAACATTAATGACACATAAAAATAGCAGGAACTGGTGTGAAAGATATACCTGTAAGACAGAATTAAAAAAGCATGTGTTTCCAAGGTTCATCAGACCAGGTGCAGTGACTTTGAAGTCTGGCTTCACGTTCTTGGCGAATGATTTAGATTCTAGTGCTAAGAAGATAATAGTGGTTGGCGGTGTCGATGTCACTGAGTAAATAAGAAAGTCTAAATACCCTTTGGGTTATTCCTCTCCTCCAACATTTTTCGCACTTCTGCACGAAACTCTGAAACAACCTTATATTTATTCCCTGACGGCATTACCTCACGTTCACATTCAAGACACCAGCATGCATGGGTTGAGAGATCCATAATAAGAGGATGCTTCCGCTCCGATTTTTGAAAGTGCTCAACAGCATGCTCCTTGGTGCAGTACGTAGCTACGCAGCTGAGGCATATCCATTTTCCGGATTCGCCCCTCTTCAGGGCATCAATATTGTTTTTAGCCAAATCATTCTCAAGGGCTGGTGTAGATGTTGGGGTAGCTTCATCACGGGTTGAGGAGCAGATCTAGGAAATAATTAAAAATTTTATGAGATTAGCTAGGCAGGACACAAAATAGTGAGTGATTTTCCTCATACTTCACACTTCAGTGCTTCCGTTTTTATTACTTTGATTAGCTCGTTTCGCAGCTGTTTTGGCTTGACGAGCTTTAAATGTGTGCACTTCACGCGTTTGCGTTCTGGTGCATCCTCATTCTCCCCATAAAGTTCTGGATCTTTCAGTTGATTACTAGTTGGAGAATCTGGGACATCTGCAATGCAAATCAGTAAGGTCTAGGTAATTGTTTGATGTATGGGGATCCTTACCTGAATCAGAGTTGTCGATCTCGTCATGCTGATTGCTCTTATTCAGCTTTCTTGCTTCATTTCGCTGTTTTTGGGCCAGCTTACGCGGTTTTGTTTTCTTCTTAGGCATTATTTTGGAATGGGAGGAACTGAGAACCTATACAAAGGTGCCTTGTTTACATGCAAAAAAAGGTTAGATGCAAAGGAGCATGACGGAAAGGGGGCGATTCTTTCAAAGACAGCTGAGAAGTGGAAGGCATCTCACCTAATAGCTAATTTCATAAACCATTTAGCTTCTGCTATGGGATGGATCCAGAGTCGAAGTCTTGTCTCCGTTAGTTCGTCATAGTGCGGTTCTCGTTTCAGAAAATCATCAAGATACCCGAACCTTTGTTCCTTCCAGAACACTGCCAAAACCAGCATTCATTCATTTCCAAAGAGGCTGACAAAAAGTAACACAGGCCATCATCAATTTTTTTTTTGAGCAACATCACCCCCTGCCCGTAGATTTTTTGCGCTTGTTCTTTTTATTTTAGCGACAAAAAATAAAAAACAAATTCCGCAAAGAACAAACAGCATAATGTCCGTCTACAACCATCGTCCCATGGTGCCTCCGGGACGCACGCTCGATCTTCTTGATCAACTCAAGCAAGAATTCGACGCGTTAGCTCAGGAAGCCTCAGTTGGAAAGATGCGATTGGATGATTACGAACACAAGTGTAAGTAATTACGCAATAAACCCTCAAAGTGTTCATGATGTCTAGATTATTCAACGGCACATCCGAATCATGGGAAATGATCATGAATCTCGCCACTAATGGCCATGTCGTTCCTACATTACTATCCCATAGTTGCACAACAAGTTCAAGAGATGAACTTATTTAAACAGACGCTTATGGAACTGGAACAAGTCCACATTCGTTTCAAACAACAGTAAATAGCATTCTATCTTGATCGCTTCCCTTTGGATTTCGGATTTTTTCATAATTCATTTTTTTTCGCTACTCAATCTAGATGTGAAGAGGAGATCATGCGTTTGCGTCGAGAGAACGAACAGCTTCGCGCAGGACATCCCGTCCCACCCTCAAATGCCGCACATCAGCCCCCCACTGCTTCTCCGGCGAATGCACCGCGACCACCACAACTCGGTCATGGCTCCAATCTTTTTGGTTCAATTACTGGTGGATCCGGTGGACCCGGGGGAAGGCACGGTGCTGGCTTGCCACCTTCCGCTGGTGAACTCACTCCACCCACGCAACAACCTCAGCAAGGCCAACATCATCCAAATCCAGGCTCGTATGTGAATGGAAGTGGTGCTAGCGCGTTGCCCCCCCCTGTATCTCAACAGCAACCATCTGCGCAGCAACTCGGGGGAAAAAGACGAGGTGATATTGACGGCCCTGCTGGGCATGCTACACCGCAACCTCCGCCTGCGGCTGGTGTGCATGGAGGTGCGGCTGGTTCGCACAGTGGATATCCAGCTGCTGGGGGTATTCGTAAGTCCTATATGGTGTAATACTTTAAGTGTATTTATGAGCTGAGGCTGATTTGTTTCCTAATTTCTTTCGTAAAGCGAGTGGGCACGCTCCACCCCCTCCTCCACCATCGAGTGGAGCCGGACCTTATCACGATATGGAACACGAATCAGTGCCGTCTGGTTTGCGGAAGGAAGGCCATGACTGGTTTGCTCTGTAAGCTATCAATAGTGTATGAGTGTTGGTGCCTCTGTAGATTGAATGATCCTTGTTTCTCTTAATTTAGATTCAATCCAAAACTTCCGAGACTACTAGATGTGGATTTAAGGCATGTTTTGGAACATAATAGGTACGTAAACAATCCACCCTAATTCCCAGATGTAAAGCCCTTTTATCTAACGAAAGTGTTTTATAGCGTTGTATGTTGTGTTAGATTCAGTTCTAGCGGCCAATACCTCGCCACCGGTTGTAACAGGAGTGCGCAGATTTTCGATGTTCAAACTGGGAAAATGATCACGTATGTATACTTGGCTTCTTCCTCGAGCGAATATAGTTTATATTTATACTCCCTATTTTTAATAGTATGTTAATAGATGAAACCATTGCACGAGATGGAAGTGATCTTTATATACGATCTGTATGCTTCTCTCCGAATGATCAGTTTCTAGCTACTGGTGCAGAAGACCGACAGATTAGGGTAATTGCATAATCAATATCGATTCTACCTTATTTTAATTGACCCATTTTATTGTTCGTCAGATTTGGGATATTGGCTCCAAACGAGTGCGACAAATTCTTTCCGGCCACGAGCAGGACATCTACTCGCTAGATTGGTCGCGTGATGGTCAGCGTATCGTTTCAGGATCTGGAGATCGCAGCGCCCGACTTTGGGACGCTGAAACTGGACAGTGCTTACACGTTCTTACCATTGATGACGCTGGGCCAAAAGACGCTGGTGTGACAAGTGTCGCTATATCACCAGATGGTCGCCTAGTGGCGGCCGGCTCTCTGGACAAAATGGTACGGGTATGGGATGCTCAAACCGGCTATCTGCTCGATAGATTAGAAGGGCATAAGGACAGCGTGTATAGTGTTGCTTTCGGCCCAGACGGGAAATCATTAGTATCTGGCTCGCTCGATAAGACACTGAGATTGTGGGACTTGAGTATGCGATCCAATGCTGGGTCGAAAGGGGGCGCAGCGGGAGGGGGTGGTGCAGTCTGTCGGCAGATTCTCACAGGCCATAAAGACTTCGTGCTCTCGGTTGCGATTTCCCCTTGCGGAAACTGGGTCTTCTCTGGATCCAAGGATCGTGCGGTGCAAGTGTGGGACGCAAAGACCGGCCATTCTCAGTTCATGTTGCAAGGCCATAAGAACTCGGTGATTAGCGTGGCGGTGAGTCCCAAGAGTGGGCAGCCACTATTTGCAACGGGTTCTGGTGACTGTAAAGCGAAAGTTTGGGCGTATACAACTCCAGGACCTTAATTTTTTTCCCTCCCGCCTTTTCATTGTTTATTTATTTTACTCTTCACCTTTCTTTTCCTCCCTATTTTCTTTTTTTTTCGTGTTATCCAAATATTCGTATTTTTTTTTTTCTTTTCTTTTTATATTTTCTATTATTGAATTATCCTGCTTTTTATTTTTTTTTTTTAGGTATTTTTTTTACAAAATCTGTTAATCGGTGAGTAACCTTTTTTATATGTCATAATATGGAGTTCCTGTGTGAGTTTGTGTTTCTTTTATGTTATTTAAAATTTCAAAATGAATAAAATAGTAAATAAAGGTTACTAAGGCATATTCAAATGCTCCTAGGCTTCGAGCTACAATAATTAGTACCACTATGTACAGAGGATCCCTTTTAAATCAACCTAAGAGGATGATTTGGTTAACTCATCTCTTTTGATAGGTCATAACGATGGCAAATGAGTTTAGGGCTTGGTTGATTTATTTTTACTTAAAACGCAGGGGATACTTGAAATCAAGCGCTCGTTTCATTTGAGTAATCAGCTTCCTAAGCCTATAAAAAATTATGCTTCCGCTTCAATAATCGAAAAAGAAATAGCACAGGTCTTTATCACTTCCCCGCCCAGGGGGGTATAATATAGAGTGGTTTCCGCTCGTGAGCGGATAGAAAATAAACAAAAGCAAGTCAACAACAAATCGAAAAAAAGAGCAAAGAATATACAAAAAACTAAATAAACAATAATAAGATCGAAATAAACGACATATAAACAGCTGTTAAGGAGAGAATTAGTAGGTCGAAGGAGGGTGATTAAAAAAAATAATAAACGATATTCCAATCTTCTACGAAAATATTGAAACACAAATTAGTTTGATCCCGACGTGACAATCCGTTTTCGCGTTGGGCAACGTCGTGGTTTCTCAGGCACAGCCAGAGCAGTCAACTTTTCGTCCTCCTCATTTCCTTCCCACCATGCCTCGGCAGCACCGAGTAGCTTAGAATTCGATTCCGCTCTGGGTGGGTGAATCAAAGCCGAAGGAGTTGAAGAAGACTTACGGTGGTGAACGTGGTGCACACGATAAGGAGACTTTTCGTGATCTGAGAGCAACCCAGCCTGGGAAAATGACGCCCTCTGTTCCTTGTTGTCGCTTTCGATGTCTACGCCATTTGACAGAGAACCATCAGCAGTGGAGTTGCTGCTCTGCGAAGAAGGCAGTGAATAAATTGAGGTTGTTTGCAAGCGCGAAACACTAGATCTTCTTCCTCTGACAGGCTGGCTCTCAGGTCCCATCAATGGAATAGCTTCAGATGTGCTCTCGCATGCACTATCTCTCCTCACCATTGATGGGACAGTACGAACAATTGTCGTTGGTACGGGTGGATGTTGAAACAACGTTTCTCCCTCATTTACAAATAGCTTGAAAAGTTTGTTGCCTATTCCCAAAGTGGGGCAGAATATAAGGCTCAAATTACTGGTGGTCATTTTGTTGTGCTCTGAGTGAGAAGCAACTCGGCGAAGATGATTACAAACATAAGCGAGAATATGGAAATTAGCCGGTGGGAGCGACGAAACAAGGTTTGCGAGATCGTCAAGGGTGTTTGAAGAAGAGGATCCTGCTACCTCATCATGGGTCGCAGAATTGTAGAATAGAGTAGCGGTGTCGTTGAATTTAGAGATAAACTGCGAAGGAATAATGGGTTCTGGCACTATAGGTATAGTTTAGAGGTTAAATTCTATTTGTTTATAAAATGGATATATCTTTGAAACATTACATTCTCTAAGATAGGTTTTTAAAAGTGTGCTGACTGTGTGTGAATCCTGTTCACCCACGGCGAGCTCCAAATCAGATCCTATTAGAAAAATAGAAATCAGGGTTGAGATAGATTACCAAAAACTCTTTAAAGAGGAGGTGAAGCCACCATTGTCAAAAACAGTTTTTAGTCTTGCGACTGAGGATGCGCTTCCGGATACTCTATACAATCCCACCTCGTCTAGACCTATGTATATCATTGAATAGAGCGGTTTTAGTTAAATATTCCCCATACAAAATCCCTCGCATCATGGTTACCATGCTTGTCTAAGAACTCCACGCATCGTACGACAACACCAGGGACTAACGCTTTCCCTTCAATGTACGTCATATCCAGCGCTGCTTGAAGACTTGCTCCAAACACATGGATATCTTCATCCCAGCTCTCAGTGACAATTTCCGTTGCAATCCCAGGCTGCCCGCGCTGCTCCTGCCACTTTTTCCACTTCTCAACCGCAGTGTTCTTATATCCCCTGGCAGCTTCACCCCCTTTAGCCCTCCACTCGGAGCTCTTCTCTTGTACAACAGTGCTCACTTGTGCAATGTTGGGCGCAATTCGCTCACGGGCTATGGCAGAGAGCTTTGAGATACTTGTTCGTAAAGATGTCCGTCTATCAATGCTTCCATTTCCACGTCCGAATGGAGAACATTCTAATTCATCCTCAGCACTGTCCATAGGCAGAGTATGATGAGTCGCTCTCTGGGAGGGTATGTTCAACTCAGTGTAGCGCACGGAATCAGAAGGAGAAGTCGGATTTGAGACAGTACGATGTGGTGGCAGATCCGGTGAGAGGTCTGGGGGTCTTAAGGCTTTAAATGATTGGCCACGGGATCGTGCGGGTTTAGCAGGAGGAGTTCTTCCATTGCCACTGCTATTCAGTTGAGCTGTCGTTGCCGACATGATAAGTAACACTCGATGTACACGATTGGAGACAATGCTCGTAAATGCGTATAGGAAATTATATTTATTTTTTTCGGATTTCAAAGAAAAATAAAAGAACGGATAGGATTCAAGTGACTTGTGTGGCCCCTAACATAGGTGTGACGTAAAAAAGAAATCCGCTTCACAATCCCACGAAGAAAATTAGAGCTCTACTGTAAAAATAAGAACCCGGAATCGAGGCAAACAGCATCGATTAGATATCTTAGCTGGCAGCTTGAATACCATCCTCGTAGCTACTCCTTTAGGCCTTGTCTGAAGAAAGTTTGTCAAGCTAAAATAACATTATCTTGGCTGCTCTTTTTTGGCTGTACCTATTTGGAAAAGTTTGTGTTCCGCGCCTCTCGCAGCACAAGCTCTTAAAGTTTCTCACGAAATTATCAAGCCCGATTCATCCGTGGACAATGGCCAGCTGTATGCATGAGAAGTGATAGAGCCCAATTCCACGGCATAATCACATCCTATAGGTATTTTATATTATACGACAAAATCCGTTTAAGCACAACCATGGTCTTTATTAATAATCCCATTTACAACCATAGAAAACAAAAAGCTATAATTCTCCTCTTGACGTTAAATAACAATAGGACAGCAGAGTAAAGTGAATAAATATACGACTGACTGAGATATATAGTCCAAATAATTACATAAGCGAGATCTTACAGATTGCTGGTAATCCAAAAGGTGGAAGGTGTGATAAAAAAATAGGTATGAACAGGAGGGGAGGATGGTGAAAATTGAAGGAAAATAAAACTAGGAAGAAGAGAAAATAGAATTGCCTCATTCGTACCGCATACCTAAAACTACAGCAAAAACTGCGACTAGGCCCGCGAACACCAGTACTGCCGAAATGCCTACGCTTCCACGGCTCGCGGGAAAATCACCATATGCCATGCGGGTCTGGATATTAAAATAGCGTGACATTGCGAAAAAAATGAATAGAATTCCTAGGGCAACGAAAGCTGCACCCAGGGGCTTCCCCGCATTTCGTGATTCAGATACATCGGAAGTTTGCTGAGAGGAAGTTTGTAGGCGGAAGAGCTGAGTTATTGCTATAGCGTAATAAATATTGTCGAAGTTGAGTAATGCAATGCACATGAATCAAAATGATTTACATGTTAGTACGTACCAACTCCAACAGTAATCAAGGATAGAGATGTACGCAGCCAGGCTAAATAAGTTCTTTCATTAGCTAATAAAAGATATTGATGATTCAATTATAGATGCTTTCATATTCAGTCATATAAGAAAGGGCACCTAGATGATCTCTGGCAACAGAACCCTTGTTTTCTAATGAGAGCGAAAAGGAGCATTTAGAGAAGAAATCATGCATCAGAACATGTATGGGGGACAATCTCCGTTGTTTTTGAGAAATATTGCCATTTGAACAAGGGTCACGTTGGTACTCTTGCTCATCATGCTCCGTGGATGGGCCAGAAGACATTATTACTAACCGCTTGATAGGAGAGATTAATAGCTTTATTTGATACAAATTGAACTCTCCAATAATAAGACATCTGATATTGACTGAATATGGATACCTACTTGGCGTGATCCGAGAATTCTGTAGCCCTAGCTATAAAGGAATTCATATTCTCACGGATTTGTCATCGCCTTCTCAGCCATTAAGTTAGGAGGATTTGATATAAAAACACGCAATAATATTATTTGTAAAATATTTTATGCTTAAATTGATATTTCAACAAAGGCGCATCTTTTGCAGCCTATATACACGTACCTCTGCTTTAAATAATATTTCAAAGGGTCAATTCTCTACTATGTCGAATACAACTTCAAGTACCAACATTCAACAGTGGGCATCCAAGGATGGTGCCTTTCATCGTCAAGCCTCTCAATGTAAGAGCCCGATTTACCCGAAAACTGATGCAACCCCTGTTTTATTGCTTTAATTCTTTAGTTAGAAACTTCATTAGCAGAGAACCTAATTCCAAATTCCCACCAGAAGCGTAACTATTTCTGTAGTTTCCTCCTCTTACATATACCTAACTTTAAGTAACTGAAAGCGATCGCTATCACCTCTTTGTCTCACTTGCTTGCCCATGGGCTCATCGTACCCTAATTGTTCGTGGATTGAAGGGACTGGACTCAATAATCGGTGTGACTGTTGTAGACCCTCTTATGGAAGAAAAGGGGTGGCGCTTCAACCCAGACCTTAAGATATATGATCCAAACCCTGTTTCTGGGATTGAATATTTGCGCGAACTGTATTTAATTGCCAACCCACAGTATAATGGAAGATATACTGTGCCGGTTCTTTGGGACAAGAAACAGAAAATAATTGGTATGATTAAATATATCAACACTTTATGGCATTTATTGGAGCTGGCTCTTTTTCATGTAGTAAATAATGAATCCGCCGAAATTATTCGCATGTTCAATGAGGTTTTTGATGATATTGTTCCCAGCTCCCGTGGGCTAAACTTTTACCCCGAAAAATTGCGCAGCGAAATCGATTCCTTGAATGAGTGGATCTATGACACTGTGAACAATGGTGTCTACAAAGCTGGATTTGCTACCTCTCAGGAACAGTACGAAATTAACTGTCGTGCCCTTTTCCAATCCCTAGATAGGATTGAAGGGATATTGGGAGAGAAAGTGTTTTTGACTGGAAACGAACTCACAGAAGCAGATATCAGATTGTGGACGACAATTGTTCGTTTTGATCCGGTTTATCATGGGCATTTCAAATGGTAATCAAAGCCCTTCCGTTTCTGTATAGTTTTTGCAAAAAAAATGCTCACATTCTTGATATATTAAGCAACGTGAAAGGTATTGAGAAAGACTATCCAAACATCCTACGATGGGCACGGCAGATTTATCAGTTGGATGATAGAATCGCCAACACGTTGAGTATTGAGCACATTAAGAAACATTATTACATGTCCCATACGAATATCAACCCTACACGTGTGGTTCCCCTGGGCAATGGCCCCGATTTAACCAAGCCTATTGTCAAGAAATGATTCAAAAAATTGTGTAGTTAACACTGATTGTTTAGTTAATATTGTGTCTAAGAAGCTTTTAAACTGGACAGAAAAAGGACAACTTCGCCAAGGTTAAATAAAATGTTCCCAAATAACTTCAAAATTGTAGGTTATTTTTGTAGCTAATTATTTTGCGCCACTTAACTTAAATAGAGTGTGGCTTGATAAGTTCCCAGAGGTGTTTCCAGAATTACCTAACACACACTTATTATTTTACGATTGCCTCTTTTCCTTTTGTCTTAATGCCAAAAATGCTTGGAACTCTAGTGGTGGTAGTGCTAAAAGCACGCCATCTTCCAAATTTTTCTGCCATTGGCAAGCAAAGTGTCTTTTGTACTGTGGCATTAGGTGGAGATGTGCAAATGACGAAAGTAGACAAAAAGGGCGGGCAGAAACCATTATTCGATTATCAGATGGAATTTAAAGTGAAAGAGAATGAATACAGATTATTTCTGCAGGTTTTGAGTGGAACCCACGAGAAATCGGATTTGATCGGAGAATGCATGTTAGATATTACCAGAGCGGTTGAAGAAGGCGAATGGGATGGTAAGTAAAATATGATTATTTGTGAAATTAGTTATTATACTGTGGAATGTACCAAAAAACTATAGACTGGTTTAAGCTGGACTCAAAGGGAAGATTTGCTGGAGAATGCTTTATGGAAATGACGTTTTACGCTAGAGTAAAGTATCGCAGAGATGGTATAAGCTTTTGGGTGAATTTATCAGTGTTGTTTGCTTTTTTTTTTCAATTGCTAGGAACCTTCAAACATAGCAACTACAAATGATTCCTCTATGGTGCAGCCAACGGAAACTTCTAATGTGACACAGCTCAGTGTTTCCAATACAACGCTACTCTCTTCACAACTTCTTTCCTCAAGTACAATTATGCATGAAAACTGGCAATTTTACAATAAGCCTTTTCCTCCCAAGCTTGCTCCCTATACACCACCTCAGGCAACTGGCACCTTTGTTAAAGTGCAAAAACCGCAGTGGATCCCTAGCACAGCTGATTCAACTTTTTCTCAACAGAATTTCGTACAGCCTTCATCTCACTCGTTACCCTCCCCACCCCCCTTGGTCTCTTCTCAAAGTTTTGCACCTACTTCACTGTTTACGCTTACCCAGCCATTGCATCATTATGCAGCTGTCCAGAGACCTGATCAGTGGACGTCTCTTTCTCCTTCCCAATCTCCACCCAATATTGGAGTGTATCACCAAGGTTTTATCAATGATGTGCTCCACGCAGAATCGACCAAGGAGTCTATCCCAACTTTTTCAGATATTTATTCAAGCTTCACAGCCCCTGCTGAGACATCCCAGTCCTTGTTCGAAGAATATTCTAACCCTTATCAGCAGCATCCTCAGCCACCCCCGCATCAACCACAATGGACATCCTCCGCCATCTCTCCAGAATATTACCCAATTCAACAAGAAAGTTTTCAAAACTTTAACGCAGATCAAGTTGGATATCATCATCCTAACAAAAGCCCGTTGCCCCCTCCGCCTCTCCAACCACAGACAGACTTTCTCAACCCAAGTATTCATTCGCCAATATCCGCTGCAGCTTATACCCCATACCCTCCGCCACATGATCCATGGACTACAACTTCAAACGCTTTTACAGAAATTGGATATGCTTCCTTTCAAAAATTCTCTAAAATACGAGTGTCAAAGCGACATACTGGCTCTCCCCCTAGCCGTGTGCCTAGGAGAAGAATCTCCAAAGTCGAACTAGAACCAACCTCAGTATGATTATTTTATATTTTTCATATTCTTTTGCAGACTTATCGCTTTCACTATTGTATCCAATTCTTTATTATACGCTTGATCTGCATACCTCTTGTGAATAAATTTTTGGGTTATTTGAAAATACTATCCTCTCTACACAGTTTATCACTTTAGTCCATGCTCTTTGAATCTATTCTGATAATCTCAGCCGAATGAAGTTGAAATATTATAACGCTAAGATCTCATCATAATATGAAATTTACAAACATTTAAATTTCCTCATATTTAAAGAAAAATGATATCAAATCACTATAAAAAAACTAAATCATATATTAATAGATTAAATTATGCTTCCATACTGCGATAGTAGCCAAAATTAAATCAAAAGGGCTCAACCGGGATTTGAACCCGGGACCTCTCCGACCCAAACGGAGAATCATACTACTAGACCATTGAGCCAGAAGAGACGAAAAGTTACTGGAATATTGGTATTTTGTATAGAAAGTCATAGCTGCGCCGCAAAAAATTCTCTTTTTACATATTGGGGAGAGGTGGTGCAGTGGTCCACTTCAGGTGCCATAATCGAAATGGCGCGGGTTCGAACCCCGCAATCCCCACCAGCACTCGCTTCTTGAGATTGCTGTCCACTTGCCCTTTGGCTCTAACACGACAAACACGACTTTCACGATAAACACAACAATAACGACTATTACTGACGCAATGAGCGATGCTCGTCAACATGACGTGGATAACTTACTTCGCGTCAAGCTCTTTCACGTCTGCTTCTTGTAATATTGGGAACTATTAACCTAATAAAAAGTTTCCATTGATTGATCAAAAAAAAAAATCTCTTTTTACATATTTGGGGGAGGGTTAGTGTAGTGGACTATCCCTGGGATGCCGATGAGAACGGCGTGGGTTCGAATCCCACTTCCCCCACCAACGCTTACTCTTAGTTTGTGACTGCTGTCCACTTGTTCAGAAATTGAGTCTTAATTATTGAAAGGATCCCTACTACGATAAGTACAAAGATTACATCGGTTTCACGTACATGCTATTCACGACAACTACGATACACGCATATCGATTGAACGCCTATCAACCAAGTATCTATATCTCGTTATGTCAAGTCCATTGACATTAACTTCATGTAATATATGGAAATTAAATAAAAAGTTTCCATTGATTGATCAAAAAAAAAATTTCTTTTTACATATTTATATAAACTTTAATGCTAGATATTCTAATTCCTTTGAAATTTCTTTCCTTTTCAATGCTTTTAATTGAGAGTGCTTTGCGTTATCTTGTTATAGCTTTATTGTTATATAAGGGGAGGACTTTATTCTTCGTGAAAACAGAGGCGGATTAATTTTTGAGTATTGAGTAATAGTAGTGAAATTTGTCGTCTTATTTTCTATTTAATAAGAAAATCCCTGTTTTGTATCCTTCCGTGCAAATCTTCACGCTATACCGCTAAATTCACGTAACAGAAAATTAAATGTCAGAATTTAGTTTTGATATAAAATTTTTCACTTTTTTTTCGACTTTGTTCTATCGCGACCCTGGAATGCCCGGCCATAAATCAGTTTTGGCAAACGGTAGACAGCTTCATTT
>NW_027192234.1:73319-78045 GCF_041956535.1 Calcarisporiella thermophila
GATCCTCCAAAAATAAAATTATCGAGACCGGGCCGTCCTTGGAAGACACAGTGGTTAAGAACCCCGGAGCTTAACCGTTGTGTGCTGGATTTGATTCCTGGTGCCGGCACCAGAACTAGAGATGTGGCCGGGACATACTCTAGGAATTGAGCTATAAGCTACTTCCAGACCCAAAATGCCGCCACAACCTTATGCTCCACATTGTCACATTTTCGTGGTAAAGTTTTATTACGTGAATTTAGCGGTATAGCGTGAAGATTTGCACGGAAGGATACAAAACAAAAAATTTTCTTATTAAAAAGAAAATAAGACCACAAATTTCATAACTGATACTCAATATTCAAAACTAATCCACCTCTTCTTTCATGAAGAGTAAAGTCCTCCCCTTATATAACAATAAAACCATAACAAAAGACAACCTCAACCTTACATACCAATAAAACTATAACAAGGTAACGCAAAGTAATCTCAATTAAAAGCATTGAAAAGAAAAGAAATTTCAAAGGAATTAGGATATCTAGCATTAAAGATTAACATAGTGCATAAATTGGTAAAAAGAATTTTTTTTTGATCAATCGACGGAGACTTTTATTAGTTTCCGTAGCTTACAAGAGTTTAATGATTACAATGAAAAAAGAAAGGGGGGAATAAAGGAGTGTTTTTTTATAACAAAGGACTTTTATTGAAAAGTATCCTATCCTGTTAAAAAGGTAGGGTAGCTTCTACGTCAAAATCACCCAGGTAATGCTCCTGGCCTACCTTGCAGAATTTGGAAGCTAGGAGGAAAAAGTAAGAAAAAGAGGAAGTAAAAGATATAAGTGTTAGTGGAAGAGAGAAAAGGTGATGAGAAAAGAGCTAGGAAAGTTTGGAAACAGAAATTAGCTTAATAAAGAAGGGGAAAGGAAAATATGTGAGTGGGAGGGATAAAAAGTTGTGTGCAAGGGTATTAAGATAGGTTGCTTATGTACATGAAATAATGAAGAGAAGGGAAAGATTGAGAAAGTAAAGGAAAGAAGAGAAAAAAAAAAAAGGGAAAGATATGGAAAACGATAGAGGGAGTGGTATTAATATACAGCGGTGAAGGGTTAGGTGCAGTTCTCAGGCCGGAGTTGGGACTGGGATATGATCTTCAGAGGTGTCCTGGGTGAAAATCACAGAATCATCTATGATGTTCACCCAGAAGGGGGGAATAAAGGGGGTTTTTTTTTCCTCTAAGGACGCGGGAACTTGCGTCCTGTGGTTTATTTAATATATATTACAAATGTGAGATGTGCTTCCGAACAAGCTTATTAAGTACTAGAAAAACATGGGATATAATTTAAAGAGTTCCGTGCTTGGAAATGTCGGATTAAGTGTTCTTGGCTTCCTCGAAATCGAAGGCTACTTCTTGGCTGTCATCGATCCGGATTAGCGAGCTCTTTCCCCATTTTTGCTTGAACCCTTCTTCGTCTTTTTTCCTCTGTGCCTGTATCCATTGTCCGTTGATTGCTATGATAAGATCTGACAAAAAGGTACACTTGAATGCGATGTCCTCGTGTTCTTGGTTGTCTGTTACAATTGCAATCCTGGACTTATGTATACTCCACACCATGATGTCGTGTAACAACATGGAGACTTGTCGATCTTTGCCCTGTGTCTCCTCGTGGAATCCGAAGAGTTTCTTGTACTTATGCTTGCTTGTCCAGGGCTTATCGAGGATCTTTTGATGGAGCCTGTTAAACCACCTCCACAGATCTCCAATTCTCGCACATTCAAAGAAGGCATGTTCTATCGTCTCTATCTCTTCTCGTCGACATCTCTTGCAGTTGGGGCTTGAGTGGTCGAAGTGTTGGGCAATTCTTGCTGTTATTAACTTACGTTGAAGGAGTCGCCATCGAAGGATCTTTTGCTTTGGTTCGCTTGGGCGTCTTGGCCAGCTCTTCCAGGCTCTTCTCCACGCTCCTTCATCTGAGGTAATGTGTGCCCATTCTCTAGTTACCGCAACTGGATCTGGTGATATCTGGTATAGTCTGCCGAACTTGATAGAGTAGAGCTTGATATTGACACCTGCTATTTTCAGGTTATGGGTGGGGAATATTCTCGAGTCTGTGAAGGCCGGCATCCTATAGGAGAGTGCTTCCCGAAGATTTAGGGCCAGGGTCAGCTGACCTAGTCGCCACATTGTGCTGAGCTTGATATAATGTTTGTAAAATCCTTCCTGGTGTTTGACGTGGATAAAACTCACCACGTAGTCCAGTGATCAGGATCGTAGAATGGCCTATATCTGTTGATATTCTGATAGTATATGAAGAAGTTACCCAGGAACGAGAGCCCATGTTGTTCTCCACGAGATTGCAGTGGTTGTCCTCTCTCGAGGGCGTATTTGTTCCTATTGATCGGTAGGGTCAAGACTTCCATTGGCGTAATTCTTCTGTCGATATCTAGCTGTCCTTCCAGCTTCCGCCACGCATGGTATATGCTTGGCCAGATGCCATCTCTTCTCATCAGCTTCTGTTTGCCGTAGTCGGTTGTGAGTATTCCTAGGCCTAACTGGTTCGGGACGTAGTGTTTCGTAAGAACATGGATGGCTAAGTGATACCATGGGGGCGGTATGCGTTCTCTTTGCGCATTGTGGATACTTTGGATCCAGGAAGCAAGAATGGCTGTATATTGGTGTTTTGGTTCAATTAATCCCAGACCAAAGCACTTTAGCTGTTCCAGGTGACTTCTCTCGATGTGCGAGCGGCGCCCTCCCCAGATGAATTGCTAGACTTTCCGGGAAATTCTATCAAAGAAGTCTTGTTTAATGGGAATAAGATAGGCTAAGTACTAGATCTTGGACAAAAGTCTAGAGTTGTTGGAGAACGACCAGGCATGATCTAAGTCTGAATAGTTGTTGTGTTACGACGGTTATTTCATACTTATACAAATATGTATAAGCAAGTATCTTATCGTCATTATTAGTTATCATCTCCTATTCTATCATATATATATAGGATGTGCTTTCTCTCTTTTGAATTCCCTTTTTGTGTGTGTTATTTTGTGTTATCCCTTCTATCTGTCTTCTTTCCTTTTATTAATATACTCTTAATAAGATCCAACAAGAGTTAACAAGCAAAACTTTTCCTGGGAGGGATATCGAGCGTGATTTCCAGGTTTTAGCTGTTTTCTCTAACTTCTCCAACAATTGTTTGTAGAATGACGTGGGCGGGGAATAAAGGGGTGGGGATAGTGGGAATAGCTAGAGGATTGTCGATATAGAACCTTATTATCCGACTGTTACGTGCAGAATTGAGAGATGTGGAGAATAGTAGCTAGAGTTACCCAAAAACTTCATTGTTTTCTTTATTCTTCTGTACTTTGTTCTTATATAGCAAAAAAGAGTTTCGATAAAGGATTTGGATGGATATATGCTAGTTGAATAAGGAGGATCGTCGCATAAAAAATAACGAAAATGCAGCTGATGCATGATAAAGATAAGCAGATGCATAACGAAGATAGCAATTGGTACTTGACAATCGATTAGATAGCTTCAATCCCGTTTTTCTTTTTGATCAATGCCGAGTCTTTATTGTATAGGAAGACTCTAAAATACAATTGTTACATTATTATAAGCAATAAAGTGAAAGGGAAGCCAAAGTTAAAGCTTTGTGTGATATCGTAGATCGAAATGATATGTTGGTCATATCGACTTTCAGCTCAAATAGGTAAGGGAATGGTGAAACTCAACTAACTGTGGATATCGAAGGATAACATGAGAGGTGGGGTGGGGAGTAAACAAATGGAAGCAGAGGATAGGGAGGGGATAATGTAGGGATTACTGCGTTATCCCAGTATCAGTGTCGCTCTGATCGCTCCTTCTCTAACCGCGCCCAGTTTGCACCACCTTCTTTGAAACTGTTCGATTTACCGGTTTTTTCGTGCTCGGATTAGTTCGGCTCCTATCACTTCCTCAATATCTAGTTTGGCCCGGTTGATGATTATTTCGGGTGAGGCTCGGGTGCTTTCGAAATGAGAGGCGATCCGATCTCGGTGGATTTGCCACAACACCGAGTCAAAAGTAATTCGGGCTACGTGTCTCGCTGTTCTCGAGGATTTCGTGAGGTCTCCCAGTATGAGGTTGCGAGCAGTCAGCACCGGAGTATTCTGGGGGCCTGTGATGGTGACGATACACCTCTCCCCCCATTGCCATACTGGTGTGAGTTCAGGACATTCGAAGAAAGTATGACGAATTGTGTCTCTCGAGGCGTTACATCGGGTGCACTTCGGATCGTGGCCAGGAAATGTCGAGTTAGTGATCACTCGTTCCACAAGAATCCGCCAGCGTAGTGCACGGTGTTTTGGGAGGGTGGGTCGTTTGTGGACGGAAGTCCAGATTTTCTTCCAATCCTCGGGTGTAGATCCAGCCTCTGGCCAGGATTGAGGCACCAATATGTTCGGCTCTAGAGAGCCGTTGCGCCGGAAGTGACGTCCTTGTCGGGTGGAGTATTCTACGACAGGCCTGCCGGCCAGGTGGCAGTGATAAAGTGGGAAACGAGGGTGAGGGTGTTGTTGCGGTATATCAGTACACTCCGTGACCTTTACAACTAAGCTCGGGGGTAAATTGAGGTAACGGAGCTCCCATCCAAGAGAACGGCTGCAGTATCGGCGGTGGCACGCGTTCCTTAGCTTTTCAGTAGGGAGCGCAGACCCTACAAAAACCCGCCTGGTGAAAACCGCTAGAAAACGTATAGGAGCATGTAGAAAA
>NW_027192234.1:79874-83913 GCF_041956535.1 Calcarisporiella thermophila
GGAGGTCGCCTTGTCTGACCCCTCTTGTGATTGGGAATGGAATTGTGAGCGTTCCACTTATAGACACCGAAGCTAGGTATCCATTGTGTAAGCGCCGGGTGAAGGATCGGAATTTTGGACCGAAGTTGAATCTTTCCAGATATTGTTGCATCCATTGCCAGCTTACTCGGTCGTAGGCTTTCGCTTGGTCAAGAAACAGGAGTGTCCCCTTGCACTGCTCTTTCGCTGCGTACTCTATTGTCTGGTGTATAGTCAGGGCGTTCTCCTGTGCCTGACGTCCCGGGAGAAAGCCACATTGGTCTGGATGGATGATCGACGCGATAACACGCTGTATCCTCCACGCGAGTATTCTCGTTAGGAGTTTAATGTCCACATTGAGGAGAGAGATCGGTTGCCAATTGCTTAGTAGTTCGGCATCCACTTTTCTTTTATAGATTAGGACATTCGTTGCTTTCTTCGAGAAGTTTATAGGGCTGCCCATCGTGAGTGCCTCATTGAAGAGCAGCTGAATCGTGGGGGCAAGCTCATCTTCAAAGGCTCGGTAGAATTCCGCCGTAATTCCGTCCGGGCCGGGCGATTTGTTCTTTGGAGCCAGCCGAATGGCTCTCCTCACCACTTCTTCGCTGATAGGCTCTTCCAGTTTTTTGCGGGCTTCAGTAGATGAAGTTTTGTCTACATGATTGAGGAGGATGTTTTGGTCGGTTGTACTTGTGGGGTCCCCAGCATAGAGCTCCGTGTAGAAATGGGTGGCCATTCTGGCTATTTCGCTAGGTTCTTCTGTGTGGGTTCCATCCGCACTTTTCAGCGAGGTTATCGCGTTGACTGCTCTCCTTCCTGCAATGCGGCGGTGGAAGTATGCTGTAGATTTCTCGCCCTGGTCGGTCCAATTCAGGCGAGACCGAATGCGCAGTGCTTCAGTTCTTCTATCGACATGTGCAGCAAGTTAGTTGCGGAGCCTCTCCAATTGGCCATGCGACTCTCTAGTCCATGGGCCGTCTTGGTAGCCCTGTTAAGCTGTGTTTCCTCCGTTCTATACCGGCGTTGTCTTTGCGCAGCGTAGGTCCCGTTTTTTTTTTGATCAATCAACGGAGACTTTTATTAGTTTCCGTAGCTTACAATAGTTTAATGATTACAATGAAATAAGAAAAGGGGGGAATAAAGGGTAAATTAGATGTATATAGTGATCGGGTATTTGGTGAAAGGCATGAAGTAAAGAGGAGGAGAGGAGGGAAAGAGCGGATTGGGAGAGAGGAAGGGTTGCTTCGTCACTCCAGTTTTAGTCTTGCTCTATCCGAACTTTCTATTACCACTCCCTGACTGCACCACCTTCTTCGGAATAACTCTATCTCTCGTCTTTTTCGTGCCTTTATCAGTTCAGCTCCGATAGCCTCCTCGATGTCCATTTTGGCACGGAGGATGATTGTCTCGGGTGGTGCTCGACTGCATTCGAAATGGTAGGCGATTCGGTCCCGATGGATTTGCCATAGCACCGAATCGAAGACGATTTGAGCCGCGTGTCTTACTGTCCTCGGGGCTTCTGGTAGGTCGCCAAGTACGAGGTTCCTGGGGCTCAGCACCTCCTGAGTGTTTAGGGGGCCTGATATGGTGTTGATACACCTTTCCGTCCAATGCCACACTGAAGGTCCCGTTTTTTTTTTGATCCCTCATTGATTATATCCACCATGGCACATAACACGACGCTGTTACGTAGAATATAAGATAGTATATAGAATAAGGATAAGATATTCGTAATCTCAGAAGTTTATCAATGTTTCTCTTTAATGTAATTCTTCTCTTATTTTAGTTATACTCAGTTTTAGTTAGAAACACTATATAAGTCTTAGTGTTTCTTTTGTAATAAGAAAATACAGGATTCAAGTTCTTTATTTTTCTATATTTTTGGTCTACTTCCCACTATCTTAAGTGCGTGTTCTGCATCAAGGACTGCAGAAGACTTAAGATAGTAATCGGATTAGCGGGATACGTTTTTTTTTATCAATCAACGGAGACTTTTATTAGTTTCCGTAGCTTACAAGAGTTTAATGATTACAATGAAATAAGAAAGGGGGGAATAAAGGGTAAATTAGATGTATATAGTGATCGGGTATTTAGTGAAAGGTATGAAGTAAAGAGGAGGGGACGAGGGGAGGAGGGAAAGAGCGGAGGATAAGCGGGATACGTACATTATCTCAACACCTCCCAAACTTCCACACAACAACGCAACATTTCTCTGTTAGAATCTGCGTAGTACATGCGAGGATAGTTAAGATAATTACTGGTTTATTCAACAAGAATACTATCTGGAACTTAGGGTGTCTCCCTTTACTCTAGTGGGAGTTCTGTTCAATATATACTAAAAGAATTACATTACAACGATTACTTAATAATGCTCCGATAATGCTCCGAAATAGCAGGGCTTGAGGGATTACGTGGCTTGGCTTGGTTGTCCTACTGCAAATGTCTCGATACGATTCCAACATCTTTCGTGTGCTCAAGATAGTTTAAGGAGATATTTGAAAAGAGATTGAAAATATAAAGAAACTAATAATACTCTTGTTACTTCTTGCTCTTACATCAACTAAGATCTAAAGACTATTTATACACTTAAATTACGTAAAGTAAGTCACAGAAAATATAATCTGAAGGCTGAACCAAAGTCTCGCTACGGAATATTAAATAGTAACAAACTATTGTCCGTGAAACCGCTTTTTTTTTTTTTGATCAATCAATGGAAACTTTTATTTAATTTCCATATATTACATGAAGTTAATGTCAATGGACTCAACATAACAAGATATAGGTCCTTGGTAGATAGGCGTTCAATCGATATGCGTGTATCGTAGTTGTCGTGTATAGCATGTACTTGAAACCGATGTAATCTTTTGTACTTATCGTAGGAGGGATCCTTTCAAAAATGTAGACTCAATTTCTGATCAAGTGGACAGCAGTCACAAACTAAGAGTAAGTGCTGGTGGGGGAAGTGGGATTTGAACCCACGCCGTTCTCATCGGCATACCAGGGATAGTCCACTACACTAACCCTCCCCCGTCCGTGAAACCGCTACTATTCGCCTATTTATCCTAGCTTACAGCATATACCTTCTCTAACACACGACACATCTCATATCGGCTCAATGGTCTAGTAGTATGATTCTCCGTTTGGGTCGGAGAGGTCCCGGGTTCAAATCCCGGTTGAGCCCTAATTTATTACTAATATTCTTTTTTTAATAATTATTTGAATATCAGTGAATTTGTTAAGAAATTTTTATTTCAACTTTTATAAATCGAAAAACTAATGGAATAATCGGAGAAATAATTCTCGTTGCTATTTGTGTTTGAATTTTTCAAATAGAGCAGCTGAATAAAATATTTAATTGCATACGTCTACAAATATCCTGACAACAGTTTTAATACATTCTGGGAGATATGTGCTAGATGAATATCTGCATTCTTTAGAGGAAAATATAATTATTGAAATTCAAAATAATAAAAATCAAGTTTGGTATACGCTAATGATATTGATAAGAAACGTATAATACAGAAAACAAGAACTTCAATATCTATTTTACGATTTTCTTATATCAGCTGTGTGTCAGTTTACAAGTAGGGAAAAATGTGACAGCGTGTTTTAACAATTTTCCTTTGAATGCTCATATCTCCTGAATGGATGGAATATTATACAAGCGGCTTTATTAAACACTGTAAAGGAAAATTGTTAAAACACGCTGTCGCATTTTTCCCTACTTATATAGCATTCCTAGTGTTAATTTGTTAGAATATTGCAAATATCTCCAAGATTGTGCCATATTTAGAGACTTTTTTTATTGAAAAATAGGAATAAAAATAATGGGTCATAATAATGTAATTGTAAAAATGATAACTACTTTGGGCTCAACCGGGAATTGAACCCGGGACCTCTCCGACCCGAACGGAGAATCATACTACTAGACCATTGAGCCAATTTTAAAGTTTTCGTGTGCTCAAGATAGTTTAAGGAGATATTTGAAAAGAGATTGAAAATATAAAGAAACTAATAATAT
>NW_027192235.1:0-21593 GCF_041956535.1 Calcarisporiella thermophila
AATGTAATCTTTTGTACTTATCGTAAGGGCGATCTTTTCAATAATCAAGGCTCAGCTTATGATCAAGTGGATAGCAGTCACAAACCAAGAGTAAGTGCTGGTGGGGGAGGTGGGATTCGAACCCACGCCGTTCTCATCGGCATCCCAGGGATAATCCACTACACTAACCCTCCCCCCCGCGCGCTTCCTGAATGCCTATGTGACTGCCTCTGTGACTTTCCCATACAAAGACCAATTATCTCGTAACAAATTTCAAATATGCTCTAGTGGCGTAATTGGTTAGCGCGTTCGGCTGTTAACCGAAAGGTTGGTGGTTCGAGTCCACCCTTGAGCGTTCTTTTTACATGTGGCGTTCATATTTTTAGGCGTTTTTAAAACCATTAAATATAAATATAAATATTCGTTCTCAATTTCTAATTTAATTAGGAATGTTGTGTCATTCCTTTCTAAGATCTTTAGTAAGAGATTACTTTTCTCATTTGATGCAGATTTTGCTTCCCTTTAATAAAGCAGATTGCAATGATCATTTCAAATTAATAACGGATACTAATTTTTCAAGCAGTGGGCGACTTAGAGCTGAATTGCTAAATCTGAAACGCTGGGCAATTTTTTTTCCACGCAGACTCAGCTGTATTCCAATTTGATAGTCCTGTTTGGTATATAGATCCATTTAAGTTTGATGAAACAAGCTTTACTACAAATCCTATTTAAAAACCAGTGCACTAGAGGGATTCCAAGTGCAGCCCAGGCCAACTAAAATTTAAACAGTTTACGAGGTAAATCAAAACAGAGTATATGACGCAACAATTACGTAGGGGTTAGTAAAATTAGTTGTGAGACGCTTAAAAATATTTGAAAACCGTATAAAAAACAGGCTGCCTGGTCGACAAAACAATCTTGTTTCTTTAGGATTGCTCCCAAAAATGTCTTAGTCTCTTTGTAAGACTGCGGAATCCCTGTAGAAAACTGGCGAGTGTCACTGCATATCTAGAAAAAGAAAATGAAGCATGAAAATTTTGGATTGGGGACTACATACAGTTTTATTTGAAATAAGAGAGCCTAAGCTATATAGAAATGAAGCCTAAGCTAATTTGTAAATGAAAAATGGTAGCATTGCATCGATGCTTGGTGGCTGAGACACTGGAATAGGAATTGAAAATATGGTATTTTCAATTTTCCCATATCCTGAATGGGATTTTATCATCGACATCATAATGCAAACAACTGGCTTTCCGTGAACAAATCTAGAAGAATTGGATTTGCCGATTTCCTTAGACAGGGAAAGTGGGGGTAATCGAATTGTTCCATACAATAAGCTAGGGTTTTAGGTCATAATTTCTCCTGCATCTTCTTATATCTACGATTTCTCTCCCTTTGCCATATATGTCTCTAGTTCCCTCGTTTCCTTTTTTTTTTTAAAGCCCTCACCTTTTTATCTCTTCTGATTTCTTTCGGTTAGCTCCTCCTTTTTACCAGCAAATTACTTATCCCATAATGGAAACTTTCTATGGACATGTGAAGACTCCCCGCGACGCAATTTTACTCTTTGAGGCATGCCGAAGGGGTATATTACGACGCGTTCAACGAAGGCTTTCAGACAAAGAGCGAGGGGTCATTCGGTCGGGGGCGGTATTCGTTTGGGATGAACAGGAAGCAGGAATGCGACGGTGGACAGATGTAAGGAATTAGATTTTGCTCTTCTCTCCCTCCTTTTCTCTCCATTTTCAATATGTTTGTATTAATAATTTTATAAACTATCAAGGGTATGAACTGGTCTCCAAGTCGAGTTAGTGGCTCATTCCTCTCCTATCGTGAACTAGAGCACCGCCGTAGAGATTCACACCGCGCTTCTTATCAAGTGTCTGGAGATTCAGCGACAACATCCATACGCCAGCGCCCTGCCTTTAAGTATAAACCCGATGGGCTTATCAAGCAGTCTTACAGTGTTGGAACTGCCGACAATCGTCGAATCCATTTAATTAGCTATTATACTAAGCGAGATGTTTTATTACAACGATTGAAACCTCCCAGTCGAAACAATATTTTAAGTGAACTAGAGTTGCCTGAGGGGTATTACTTGACGGATACAGCCCATCCTCAGCCTCCACACGCTCGTAATAGTGTCAAGCCGAACAATGAGAATAGGATGGGGATAGAGAGCAGTTACGAGGATGATGGAGAAAGAGAGAAGCTGAGAGATATGGAAATCGATTCGCCTACTGGTTCATTTTCTGAGGACGAGGCTATTACTCCATTATTTGCAGCATCCTCATACTCGAACTCTACTCCTCACCAGACAAGCCTCTCCAATAGTGCTTCTCCTGAAGTACACCCAGCCTTCAATGTATCTACGAGCAAGACACAATGGGTCATTCCGCAGACATATATCACATTGCCCGCATGCTCTACTATTGCGGCTGCAGCAGCAGGACTTTACTTGCCTATTCCTCCCATGGAGAGACGTCGACTTTTTGCTGAAGATGAGCGACAGTTAAATGCAGTTTCATCGTTGCTGAGGATATAAGCACGAATTGCTTTTTGTATGCGTGATATTGTGAGCGTGTATATATTTCCATAATTTTCAATATTTTCTGATATATTCTGATATATTCTGATATTTTGACGGTATTTGCTATTATTCTATATATTCATATATTTGCTGTTATTTGTAGTCTAAGAATCTTGGTATTCCTGCTTAATACTTGTGGAGCACCCACATGTAGAAGCGAAATGTAAATATATATACAATAATTTCTATGTATTTAAGTATCCCAATTTACCATCTAAGAAAAGGCTAGAAAATTAAAGTAGGATCAAGTGGCGTTTTGAAGAAATTGCATATAGAAAAACTTGGTCAAAGCTAAAACATTATCAATTATTCGGGGTTTTATTGAAGTGCAAAGTTTCTCGACACAATGTCAAATATTTTAATGAAGGACAAAAGGGTGTAAGCAGCAAGTGCAATTTTTCTTGTATAGCCTCATAGTGATTCTATAGCATTGATAGATCGAACCATCAGAGCTTAGATTTGAGGTGATCTAATTACCAAGGTTCATTTTTGCGCCACATTACAGAATTTCAATTTTTTTCTTTTGCCTTCTTTTCACATTTTGTCAAGGTAATTCTAATTATTTCTACAAGTGAAACAAGGGATTTTCTTTCTTTTACTTTACTTCTCTTAACATTATCTAGTTTACCTTAGCTTTATACTCTTTTGCACCCTACTCAATAGCTGTGCTAGTCTTATGATGCTTCTCGTCCGCCCGATGCAAAGTACGGGTCAGCAGTGGCAATTTCAATTCGCCTCGAGGCAGCAGCATCAGAAGCGTAGCCATTCACAGTCCAGCTCTTCTAATGACATTGCTACATCAATATCCCCTCCTTCTTCGTTAGAAGAGCCTCGTTCAAAACGGCCCCGGTTCAACACACAATCACCCTCTGATTACTCTGCATCCACAAAGGCGCCCTCTAATACACCAGATCAAGATTTATATCCAGCTCTTAGTAATAAAGTGAATGGCTATATTGTCGACCTGGATAATGGTGACTTGCTCGAGCAGTTGACACCGTCCTTATATCCCAGGGACACCAATGAGACCACCACATGGAGTATTAATACGGCAAAGCGACGCTGCCTCGGAAATGAGAATTTAGTTTGTGAAGAGAATGAAGATGGAAATGGCCCAAGGTTGAAAAGAATGAGATGGAAGGATAAAGATATAAATGGATTGAAGATTGAGAAAACGGTGGACATGGAGAAAAAACAGCCTTTATCGACGCTATCTCCATCTTTTACCACTCTACCCCATCCCACTAATCTTGTTGGAGCTGCATTGGTGAAAGAGTCAGAAAACCAGCCACAACAACAGGACGACTCGACTTGTAGAGGAGTCGTCCTATATCGCCGTACTCCTCGGGATCTCCGGTTTACATCCAAGATAGGCCCATTTCCCACGCCAAGTCCTACTTCGAACACTTTTCTGAATACCACCAATTCCCCGTTCCTATCTCGAGAAATAGTGTTGCGAGATGGAGGGGGTGTTAGACTGCTTGAAAACGGTGGAAACGACACCGATTGGAACAAGGATGGAGACAGTGAAAAGGAAGAAGAGAGCAGAATTGTAGAGATCAATGGAGACGAGGACATCATAATGGATATGGACTGACATTTGCTTTCACTATCTTGAGATTTATTTTGTACCAATCAAATTGTGCTATTGTACAGAATTTTTAACCCTACTGCTACTTCTTCTTGTGTTCTAGTTTTTTTTTTGTTTTTCATAAAATTTTCCTACTCAATACTTACTCTTGCGCACATCTCTTATACGGCTCTGAACTGAAAAATAACTGATATAATACATTAAAAGAAACCAGACACTTTTCAGGAATAAAGATATCAGTGGAATAAAAAATAACTGAAAACCATGAGAATACAACAAACTCTAAGGAAAAGGGTATATTTTCTTTAGAATAATTGGATGCAATATCAACTCTCAACAACCCGGCCCTCTCTTCTATCTACTAGCCATTTTGGATACTCTGGTACTCTCCCCACCACTGCTCGCAAACAACTTAACCAGCGCTCCCGCTCGACCTCTGAATCACAGTAAAACTCCATCGCGTTTGTCCCCTCCTTTCCATCATTAAATTCTAGACGGAAACTATGGGCTATCTGAAAAGCGTCCTCTCCAGCTTCTAAAAAATAGCCGCCTACGTCCCCGTAGTGATTTACCTTACGAGTGATAACTCTCTGTATATCCACGAGGTCAACAATAAGACCACGCGGTTGTCGAGTGACTTCATGATAGGCAAGAAGACGTGAACCCACTAGGCGGAAGAAACGACGACGCCAGAAATTGTTTCCGCTGCGCTGCTGGCTGTTGGCCAAGTTACCTCTTCGAATGCTATCATTCCGCTGAGTCATGTATCCGCTAAGCCAGCACATCTCGTGCCATTCCCGTGCACGTAGTCCTGCATGCACCTCGGGAAGAGTGGGCGGCATTGGTGGTAGTACTACGTGGTCAGGGAGATACACTATGAAGGTTTCAAGTTGACCAACCAATTTCCCAGTTTGGGAGAAAATTCGGGGGGTGCTGGTGCTTGCAATGGAAGCGAGGGTGGTAGTGGAGCAGGAAAATGACATGGTGGACAGTTGAGGTGAAGCTATTTTTGTGTCCTCGTCTGTGCTCTCTCTTTCTTCCGCTCTCCAACTAACCGCCTCGCTTTCGATATCACATTCTCGTGCCGATAAACCATGCCAATAGTTAATACAATCTAAATTTACAGCACAAACAGACTCGCGACAATTGGTGCAGGCGAGAAGTGGAAGGTGAGCAACTGCAATTGCGCGTGTTGAACTCTGAATATAGGTTGAAAATTTTTTCTTTCTATGTTTGGGTTTTTTTATAGATCGCGATATCAATCCCGGAGGCTTGAAAGAGCTCTCAGGATGAACAACGAGGCTCACTGTCAACTCAAGGCGAGGATGAGCAGGTCTACAAATTAAAGGATAGGTCGTTGGTCAAGGTAATAAAAAAAATGGTAGAGAAGTATTTACATGATAAAATCGTGATCAATTGCAATTTTTTCACCATATGGTCTGTAGCCACTTTCGTATTGAGCGAATCCCGTATCCACCACACATTTGACCATCACTAGACGCTTACTATCGGGTAGCTTAAGGGTTGCATTTACAATCCTTAAATACAATCTTCCAGTCTCCAATGGATCTCCAACAGCTGCAGTATCAAGAGCAGAATTGCCATCACTGTTAAAGTTAATAAAGCTGGAGCGAGAGGTTGACGTGGTATCGGTCGATGTTGTAGACGACGCAGCGGAAGAAAAAGAAGAAGAATCTGTGTACATGCTACCGCAACTTGATGAACGTGACATAGCTGAAGGGTTTCCGCTTGCAGACCGATTGGCGAGGTTAGGGGTGAACAGTGGTCTGGATTTTGGAGGCTGAACGCGACAGCGTTCAACTACTTCTTTTAACTGATTTATTTTAAAAAAATTAGGCCCTGCTCTCTTAGCCATTTAATAACTAAAATAAATATTATCACCTTTTCATTGGATATCTGTAGCCCCTTATAAAATGCTGAACGAGCCGGATTCTTTTGCTTTGCTTCGTTATTATGTTCTTTATCTATTCTCTTCGCCAATGCCTCCGTATTTTCTTTATCAGGTACTCGTCGCAATTGGGATGGTGGAAGCGGAGGTCTTTGTGCAGCAATCTCCCGTATTTTCTCTGCCATATTATTACCACTATCCTCTCTTCCTGAAGAGCGGCTGTTACGCAATTCTTCCAGTCGCTTCCTCACTTCTCCTTTCTTAATTCTCGCTTTTCCCTTTTCGACCCGAGATCCTGCTTCTTTTACATGTACCAGTACTCTTCCACGGTCGTCTTCAAGTGTTTTTTGTGTCCACCACTCATCTGGATCTACTAATTCATTTTTATCGGGAATCAATGAGTACTGCGCTGAGGTTGAAGCGTAAGAAGGCTGAGCTGATTCATTCAACGAGTAATTTGCAAAAGCTTGACGAAGCAATAGTGGTGAGAGAGCATCTCGCCCGCCAAAGAAGTTTTCCAATTCACGTGTGTTGGTTTCTATCTGATTCATTAACGTGGCAATATTAAGACCGCCATCATCGATCCAGAAATCATCACCTGCTCCCTCCTCCTCTTCCGCTGCTATAAGCACATCAGGGTCAAGCGTCCGGGGTTCGTCAGTTTCTTTACCACTCAAGGAGGCTATACTACTGTTTGATTCCGATATTGTCAACTGTGTGAGGTTCGAAGCTGAAGCCGTGTCTTTCGCTGATTCTGGATTTCTTGCAATTACAGAATTAGATATGGGCTTGCGTGCGGGCATTGAGCTCCTCTGACCCGCCTTCCTCAATATATCTCTGACTTCTCTCCCCAATGCTACATCTACGGCCCTAATTCCTTTTTCGTTCTTTATTCCAGCTCCTACTCCCTTATCAATTAGTTTTTGGACTGTCCGAGCTTCTCCTAAAAACGCAGCGAGATGAAGTGTGGTAGAAGCATACGGTCCCCATCGACATGCATTTAATTGTGTAATAGATGAAATCTATTTGTTAAATACGGAGGTTAGATTGTTTGATGTAGAATACACGCGCATAACACTTACATTAATTAACCAATCGATAACAGAGTTTCTCTCTTTCCCTCCGTCACTTAGCAGTACTAATTGTAGAGACGTCAACCCTACAGCATCCCCAAGAAACTCCAGCACCCTTTCATCCCCTTCTGAAATAATTGGTAAGGAGATTGTTTCTTCCCAGCGAAGAGATGTAAGGCGCGGATGGGCGGCAAAGAGACATTCGAGGGTATTGAGATCATGCCTTTGAAGTGCGGCAAACCACTGTGGAGCCAGAGATTGTAGCGACATTAAAAGTATTTAGAAAGAGCAATTGATGTTAATATCAGTAAAAATGTACGAAGCATATCGAGCAAGAGTAAAAGCGGACAGTTTTATTTTATTTCTTCTAAAGCGTTAAAAACAAAATTAAACGAAGACTCGTTAGAAAATCGATCGCATTCGGAGCTTAATTATTTTTTTTTGGAATCAACGTCATCGGAGTTTTCCTTGAGCTCAGCATACCGATTATTCTCCTTTGCTTATGGGGGATTCGCAGGGTTATGGATCCGTGGTTTGCTATATTAACGGAAAATACCCCCAATACTAAAGGATTTATTTGCATCTGCACCGTGTTTTTGCAGGTTTTATTAGTGTATCATAATAGTCTATACGTGGCATCTCTCCTTGAGCAATTTAATATGATATCATTCTACTGTGAAAGGAGCTGAACCAAGGATGTATTAGTAAAATTGCACAAAGAGCATTTACGATACATATACTGTTTGATTAACTCAATATATAATACAAAATTTAAATTGAAAACCGCTAAGTCTAAATTACAATAGGTGTATTATCTTTATCCATCTTCTCGATGTATTTTTCTGGCAAAAATGAATTCTTTTCCCCAGCGTATTCCAAGGTAACCTCCTTAAATGGCTCTTTGAATGCAATAGTCCAAGTTGTCCTCGGGTTACCCCTGTCCTCCTTTCCATTTTTGATGATGGATTTTATCCAACTCAGCAATGCATCGGCGAAATTAAGACATACATTAGGATTCCACATCCCCGGCTTTCCTCTTACAATACGTGGTATATGGAGTGTATCGAAAGAGCGGAGGGAACGAAGAATGCCATGATTGTCTCGGAATCCAACAGTGATAATTGGGACGCCGATAAGGAACGACTGAGCCCAAAACTTAAGAAGCTTGTGCCTATACCGTTTTCAACCATTTTTAGGTTATATGATTTAAAATTTAGTTCTTTTCCATTTCTTGTCGATAAGACATATAAATATTACCGTTCAAATGAGGATTGTTGTTTGGGATGTTGGATTTCTTTTGATGTTTTCAGTTCCACGTAGGTTTTCTTGTCCCCACGATCCATTACGCAATCTACTTCTGCTCCCATTATTATGGAATGCTTCCCTAGTCGCGTCCGTGATACAACTCCATATTGTGCATGGTTATTAACGATGGTTTGATTCCGAGAAGCAAGTTCTTCGGAAGAAGGAGACCGTGTAGGAAGTGTGCAAAGCGCTTCAAATTTATAACCCCAATAAGTTGAGAGTCTCTGATCATTAGACATATTTTGGCGTTGCCTCAGCGTATGCTCTGTCAAATGTTCTTCAATGTATCTATAATGACGATAATATTAAATATTACATAATAGTGTGCCTAAAGATTACTAAATTCTTACATCGTTCCCTAAATACGATATTGACGTGATAAATATGGGGTGATGTTATTGCATCAATAATATATCTAATTTAAATTTAATATTATTTACATTATACAACGTAGCTCCAAATTCCCATGGGTCTCGCCTTGCATATGGTGTACACAATATTTTCGTCATGATTCCTCTCCAGGTTACCTAAATATGTATAAGTTATATTCTATTTTCTTTATCTTATAAATTATTAGTTACGAAATCAGTTTGTGTTATCTCCTTATTAGAAGATCGTATGTGTTCTAAGGTATAAAGTAATGCATCCAGGTGTTCAGGTATCGAGTCATCACGTTGAATAAATGTATCATATCCAGAAGACAGATCTATATTCAGCTCAGGAGGATGGTAATACTTCTAAAATATATAATATAATATAATATAATATAGTAATGGGTTTGCATAATTTATTAACATAAAGCGCCTTATCGGACGTCAACTTACGAGCTCGCGATTATCCATATGGAGATTACGTTCCTCATCTAAGCTAAAACATCCGATCTCGACGGGCTGACGATACATAGGAGCAGATCCATCGAAACGATTTGAGGGATCGAGTAAAAATGTATTGTTTATTTTCGGATATTTATATGGTGTATCCTGATCCTGATCAGGTGGAGATCTTTTCCGCGATGAACTCATCACTATTTGTTAATTTCAAATCCTCGGAAATTATTAAATCGAATAAGGAAGTCACATTTATTATTATATCAACTAGGATATATCTTCACCATGTTTTTGAATATTTATTTACTAGATGCCACTACATCATTAACTTTGTTTTTCACTAATTATTTTAATATCTTTTTCACATTCATTACCAACCATTATTTACTCTTGCTATATATAAAGTAGTTACGCGCTATTTTGGGTTTTCTAGTATATTTTCTAATTGATATTGACAACTTCAAAATAGCTGGTTGACGGTATTCACAAAGACAATTTACTAACTTTAATACACCAGGATCATAATAACAGTGCTGCAAGTCGCTTTAATACACTAGAAATTGAGTGATGGTTATTTGAAAGCGAAGCTTGTAGTTTCAATTGGTACCAATGGCCACTACAAAACAATATTTAAAGATCAGTTATCAAAACATGAGTTAAATTGGTTCATGGTTCTATGAGAAGATTTGTATGAAATGGTGGTACTCTCAAGAGGAAATTGGCTCTTTGGTTGATAGGTGATATAGAGTATATTTGAGTCAATGTATAAATTATTAAGGAAGCAGTCACTAAAATTTGATCGAAATGAGTCAAAAGAAAAACTTTTATTTGAGGCTATCTTTTGCTCTTTTTAACCATTAACTATTGAAATGACGATATATCTTCTTGATTACGGAGCAGGAAACGTGCGGAGCTTAGCGAATGCTGTGCATCATATAGGATATGATTTCGAGTGGGTGAAAGATCCTTCTGATATATCGAAAGCAGAGGTTTGGCTCTATTTGTTTATTTCTCTAATTTGCGTGTATTCTCTTACATTACGTTCCGATTTGGTTAGAAACTTATCTTCCCAGGTGTGGGTGCATTCGCTAAAGCAATGGATGCTCTCACTGACAAGGGCTATGTTCCCGCTCTCCGCGATTATATTGCATCCGGAAAACCTTATATGGGGATTTGTGTTGGCATGCAAACACTTTTTGAGAGCTCTGAGGAGTCGCCTGCTACCCCTGGATTGGGTATACTTCCTGGGTGCGTTAAACGTTTGAGCAATGTGAATAAATCAGTGCCACATATGGGTTGGAATACGTGCAAAGTAATGCAGCGGGAATCCTACGCGGTAACACCTGATAGAGCATTTTATTTTGTACACTCATATGCCGTTCCATCCAGTGGGGCAGATTGGGAATTGGGAAGAACAAAGTACGGGGATGAGGAGTTCGTGAGTGCAGTGAGATGGGGAAATGTATTCTGCACACAGTTTCATCCTGAAAAGAGCGGGTTTGCTGGGCTACGCGTGCTCCGCGCATTTTTGCGAGGAGATGCATTTGCAAGCGAGATTAATACCGGTCTGGAGTTACATAAGAAGCAGTTAGGACTGACAAAACGCATAATCGCCTGTCTAGACGTACGTGCCAATGATCAAGGCGACCTCGTCGTCACCAAGGGTGACCAATATGATGTACGAGAGAAAACAGGCGATGGTGAAGTACGAAATCTTGGTAAGCCTGTTGAGCTTGCAAAGCGATATTTTGATGAGGGTGCGGACGAAATTGCATTTCTCAATATTACGAGTTTCCGCGAATGCCCACTCCGAGATATGCCAATGCTTGAAGTATTACGACAAGCATCAAAGGAAGTATTTGTGCCACTGACAATCGGTGGAGGGATTCGGGATGTGATTGATCCAGATGGCACAAAACATCCAGCCCTGGAAGTGGCAGCAGAATACTTCAGAAGTGGTGCAGATAAGGTTTCCATAGGTAGCGACGCTGTGTATGCTGCCGAAGAGTATTGGAATAGAGGAGGGAAACCCACTGGTGACACGGCAATAGAATCTATTGCTAGCGCGTATGGATCGCAAGCTGTAGTGATATCTGTTGATCCAAAAAGAGTGTACGTCAAAGACCCAAATGAGACACAGCATCACTGTATTAAAACCGAGCTGCCCGGGCCTAACGGTGAAGCATATTGTTGGTACCAGTGCACCGTAAAGGGAGGGCGAGAATCTCGCGACTTTGATGTTCGTCAACTAGTTACTGCTTGTGAAGCGTTGGGCGCTGGCGAAATATTGTTGAATTGTATGGACCGCGATGGAACGAATTCAGGTTTTGACATAGAATTAATTCGGGATGTTAAGGCGGCTGTACGAATCCCAGTAGTTGCATCAAGTGGTGCAGGGAAAGTAGAGCACTTCTCAGAATGTTTTGACCAAACGGATACTGAAGCTGCGTTAGCGGCCGGGATTTTCCACAGGAGAGAAGTTCCTATTGAGGCTGTGAAAGCTCACCTTGCAAACAAGAGAACGCCTGTGCGTGCAGTGGATGCGTGCCTAGATTGATAGATCTCTACAATTTTACAATAAAATTATTCGGAGTTTATAAACCTATTGACAAGTAATGAGTCGCGGGATATTTTTTTTTTTTTCTTCACAATACCTCGAAACCGCTTAATCTCAGTGTTGATGCTGAAATCTTTTCTTCTCCGTTCATCTTCTTTGATTTCGCGGCGCTACTACACGACAACGACAATGGGTCGGCTAGAAGGAAAAAACGTTTTAATGTATTCAATTTAAAAATAGGTTTGAAAATTTAGAAAAATTTACACGGCTTTTCACATTCTTTAGCACTGGCGCGAGCGCAGGCATAGGTGAAGCGTGTGCGAGGCTATTTGCGAAAGAAAATGCAAATTTGGTAAAACAGATTGACCAGGACAATGATTTCTCCCATTTTAATCTATCCGCTCTAATCAGATTCTCACGGCCCGCCGCCTCGAACGCCTTGATGCTCTGCGAGAAGGTATTCTTTCCAAACACCCGAATCTAACAGTACACTGTGCACAGCTTGACGTGCGAAATAAACTTGCTGTTGATGGATTATTACCTTCGCTGCCCTCCGAATTACAAGAGGTGGATGTGCTAGTTAATAATGCCGGGTTAGTGATTGGGTTGGATCATGTTGTGGATGTGTCAGAGGAGGCAATCAACACTATGATTGATACTAACGTGAAGGGACTGGTCTGTATTCTTGACCCTCAGAGGAATCACTTATGATTCTTAACCCTATTTTTCCTTAGCTCTATGTCACTCAAGCAATCTTAAAGGGCATGAAAGAGCGTAATCGTGGCCACATCATTAATATCGGCTCGGTCTCAGGCACGCAAGTATATCCTGGCGGTGGCACTTATTGTGGCACTAAACATTTTGTGGATGCCATTACTCGTACTCTTCTGCTCGAGCTTGTGAGCACTCCAATCCGCGTGACTCAAATTAACCCTGGGATGGTTGAGACAGAATTCTCGCTTGTGCGATTCAAAGGAGACAAGGACCGGGCCGAAAAAGTTTATGAAGGTCTACAGCCTCTTACAGGAGAGGACATTGCTGAGCTCGTTGTTTTTGCGGCTGGACGGCCCCCACATGTCAATGTGGCGGATGTGCTAGTGTTTCCAGTGAATCAAGCAACTGCCTCCGTTTCTCACCGGGAGCCAAAGAAGTGAGCTGATATATATATAAGTTACATTTTATTTAAAAAAAAAAACAGGGTAAATATTTAGATATGATCCGTTTTTCATTTTCCCAACTATAAAATGGTATATCCTATTCAGCACAACTAAATCCAAAGAGTAGTAGTAAGGCTTCTTGTTTACGTTCGCACTCAAACTTAGATGAAATATATGAATCAGAATCCACGCAAATAAAGTAGCAATAAAGAGTTTGGGAAAATAAAAAGCAAAATTTTATTGGTGTATCCAAATTTGTTTTGCGATTGCCGGTACTCCATCCCCCCTAAGGACGAATAACCAATGTTTTCCTGGTGGGAATATGTTCGCATTTGGAGGGGAAGTAACCGCGAGCTCCACAATACGTCCATTAACGGACTTGACAGTATTGCGCATTCCAACCTGTCTCTGTGACATATGCGTCGAATGTGTGGAAAATCCAAGATTCACAAGTACTGTGCGTACTGGCGTACCTTTGGCGTCTTGCCCAAGGTCAACACTAATTTTGAAGGTTTCTCCGTACTGAATCTCCGCGGGGAATGCCACAATTTGTGGGCGTTTAGTCCCAGTGAGTAGGTAATCCGGAGAATATGCCTCGACACGGAATTCCGTCTCCTTCGAAATACGGGAATGGGGGTTTGATCCGGCCACCCATACACGTCCATCGGGTATTAGCATAGCAACTGGATTGGAAAGAAAAAGAATTCTTTATCGACTTTTTTCTACTTTAAACCCTAATGCTTTCTTTAATAAATTACCTGAGTGGTATATTCTTGCAATATCGGAAGGAGCTAGTAGTCGGAATCGCTTTCCCGCGGGCTCATTGTATTTGTAGAGTACAGGTATTGTTTGAGGATCCTTAGCATTCGAATAGCCTGCAAATCCAGTTTGTGCTCCATTAACGATCATGAGATTTCCGTCGGCAAGGAGGGTAAGATCTGGCATGGTTCGACGATTAGGCATACGCTCAGTGGTCCACGTGGGATTAGCGTCGAGAGGTGCTATGCGGATGCATGTGTCATCAGCTTTTAGGGCACGATCCATTGCTTGAGCTCCGCCACATACTACAATTTCTGCCCTATAGTTGTTTGAAGGATCAAGAGGTAAAAGCGCAGTGCCTCCAGTAAGTGGATATGTGCGTGCAACTCCAGGAACGCGTGGAAGTTCCTTGACAGTACGGTGTTGCACCCAGTCATAGATAACACTATCTTTGTTTGAGAGGACAAATAAGTTTCCGTTAGGAAGAACGATTATCTGTGGGTAAAGGTTGTAAGGGATTGTAGTGCGTAGGATTGGCAATTCATAATTTGGAGCTTCGCCTGGCTTGCGGGGAAAAATCTCATATGTGGGATTATTATATCGTGCTGCTACTGCACCTTGCCCCTTTGTGGATCCACCAGCGATTAATACGCGACCATCAGGAAGAGTGACTGCGGTCGGGTACCAGCGGTTGCTACTCATATGTTTACCCCCGGGGTTCTCCAAAATCTGGCACGAATTGTCTGAGCAAGGCTTGAAGATTCGGACTGTTTGAAAGCCAATATCAGCAGGAACAGTGTCTTTATCGTGGATAGGAATATCTCCTCCGAACTCAATCAGGGTGCCATCTCCAAGAAATGATCCTGCGCTACAAAAACTGTTGGTTTTAAGACGTAGTGGGCGAGCTTTGTTCGTGTTGAGATCATATTCGCTCGCCCATGCAAAAGTTCCGTCGGGAAATGTGAGCTCAGATGGTTCAGCTAATAATATATAAAGTAACTGGTAAATAGAACGAAAATTAAATAGCTGTGAGCGAAGCGCCGACGTTTACCTTTATCAATTATGACAATTTTGCTTTCGGTTGTAAGAACTGCGTGCATAGCAGGAACGCCGGACCTACCGATTACTTTCCATGAGCCTTGAGCTGCTACATTCGATGGGGTGAGAGAAATTGCCAACAACGCTGACAAACTTGACAATGAAAAGATCATCCAAACGCGAGGAGAATATCTAATAGAAGATTAAAGAGAAGGAGGGAGGATAGAAGAAAAGGTGGTGGACTGGGTCCTTTTCTAATGTGTTTGAAGGAGAAAAATAATCCGGGGAACTAAAGGAGAGATAAAAAAGGGAGAAGAAGGGAATAATATGTAACAACTTATATAAAACTTTTTACTCAATTCGAATTGTGTGATGGGCAAAACAATTCAATCGGTATTAACGAATGTCACTTGAAAAGAAAAGAAAAAAGAATGTTGGGAATGCGATGAAGAAGAAAAAGGATACTGTAAAAATGTAAATATATTTATAAGATCTATTTTTGGATGATTGTAATATCCGCGCTCAATCGGAATGCTTGACGTCAAAAAGAGGAAGAAGGAATAAGGAAACATCTCGCTGATCCTACATGAAAAATTCAGTGTGTTATTCATAAAAACCAAATCTAGGCAAATGAAGAAACAGTCACATATTTCAATTACGGCTTGATAAAATATTTAGGTTAGGTTATTGGTGGCTTATTGAAAATCGAATCTGAAAGAAAATCTCGGTGTGTTTACAGTTATTAGAACTCCTTCGTTTTTTTCCACACGTTTCTCTCGCGGTTCGCTCCTCGGTAGTTCAAAAACTGTGTATTTTCTCTCTTCTTTGCTTAGCAACATTTCTTTGTTGAAAATCATAAATCAAAAGGAAATTCTTTTGATTATTTTCTATTCTCATTGCATTTTATTCACGATTCCTATTATTTTCGGCCCTTTATTGCAGTAATAAAATGAATCGCTTGGCAAGTAAAATTCCTCTAGCTCGTCTTCCTACGACACTTTCTACGGTGCGCACCCCTGTCCTTTCTCGCTTCTATTCTTCGCACAAGGACCTCAAGTTTGGTGTTGAGGGACGCGCTGGATTGTTGCGCGGCGTAGATATGCTCGCCAAGGCTGTCAGTGTCACCCTTGGTCCCAAGGGCCGCAATGTTCTAATTGAGCAACCATATGGTAGCCCAAAGATTACTAAGGATGGTGTCACTGTTGCCAAGAGCATTACCCTTAAAGACAAATTTGAAAATCTTGGCGCTCGGTAAGTAAATTTTGAAATTTCGTATTTGTTAATTATTTTTGGAATGCAAATGTTTACTAATATTCCCTCATGTACAGCCTCGTGCAGGATGTAGCTAACAAAACCAATGAGATCGCAGGCGATGGTACTACTACGGCCACTGTGCTCACCCGCGCTATTTTCTCAGAAGGCGTTAAAAACGTAGCTGCAGGATGCAACCCTATGGATCTTCGTCGTGGTGTGCAACTTGCTGTAGATGCTGTAGTTGATTTCCTCAAGCAGAACAGCCGTGTTATCACTACAACTGAGGAAGTTGCGCAGGTGGCAACCATCTCTGCAAATGGCGATAAACACGTTGGACAACTGATCGCCAATGCAATGGAGAAGGTTGGAAAAGAAGGTGTCATTACAGTCAAAGAGGGCAAGACTATCGATGACGAACTTGAAGTAACTGAGGGCATGCGATTTGATCGAGGATATATCTCGCCCTACTTCATCACTGATCCCAAGACTGGCAAAATCGAGTTCGAGAAGCCCCTTATCTTATTGTCAGAAAAGAAGATTTCGCTTCTTCAGGATATTCTTCCGTCGCTCGAGGCCGCAGCTACACAGCGTCGTCCTCTGCTTATTGTTGCTGAAGACTTAGATGGTGAGGCTCTCGCTGCATGCATTCTAAACAAGCTCCGTGGCCAAGTCCAAGTTGCAGCTGTAAAGGCTCCTGGATTCGGCGACAATCGCAAGTCTATTCTTGGTGACTTGGCTATCCTCACAGATGGTACAGTATTTTCGGATGATCTTGACTTGAAACTCGAACGTGCTACGCCTGACATGCTCGGCACCACCGGATCTGTTACCATCACGAAGGAGGACACTATTCTTCTTAATGGCTCTGGTGCGAAGGAGGCAATTCAGCAGCGTTGCGAGCAGATCCGCTCCGCAATGCAAGATGCCACTGAGTACGAGAAAGAGAAGCTCCAAGAGCGCCTTGCCAAACTCTCCGGCGGTGTCGCAGTGATTAAGGTTGGTGGTGCATCGGAAGTCGAAGTTGGTGAGAAGAAAGATCGCTTCGTTGATGCTCTGAACGCCACCCGTGCTGCAGTTGAGGAGGGTATTGTCCCTGGTGGTGGAACAGCGTTGCTCAAGGCTACCCGAGTGCTTGACCAACTAAAACCTGCTAACTTTGATCAGCAACTTGGTGTGAATATCATCCGCGCCGCTCTTACCCGTCCCTGCCGTACCATTGTAGAGAATGCCGGTGAGGAAGGATCTGTCGTTGTTGGTAAGCTGCTGGCTGAACATGCAGATAACTTCAACATGGGCTATGATGCCGCAAACTCGGAATACACAGATATGATTTCCAAGGGTATTCTTGACCCCCTTAAGGTAGTCCGTACAGCTCTTGTTGATGCTTCTGGAGTCGCATCACTCCTTACTACCACCGAATGCATGGTTGTCGATGCACCCGAAGAGAAAGTTGCTGGCCCAATGGGAGGTATGGGAGGTATGGGTGGCATGGGTGGCATGGGTGGCATGGGTGGTATGGGAATGATGTAAAATTTCAAAACTAATGTTCATTTATAAAGTATAATAAAATTAAATATATACACATAGATAATAAACTAAGAGATTTCCAAATTAATTAACTTTGATCTTACTATAATGCATACAGCTGACAAATGAAGATAACTGCTAAATGATTTGGAAATTGTTTTTAATCTAACTTTAAACCATTGCATTTTTCTCGGCCGATTTTAACTTAAGCTAAATTTTAAAATCTCAAATACAGTTTAGCATAATGGTAACAATGGTAATTGCAAACTTTGTAATGTAAAATTTTTTCAAAATGGTGACAGTGGGATTCGAACCCACGCCTGCTTACGCAGATTAGAACTTGAGTCTAACGTCTTAGACCGCTCGACCATATCACCTTCTGATTCGTTGTGTTGTTGGAATCGTATCGAGATATGTGCAGTAGGACAATCAAGCCAAGCCACGTAATCCCTCAAGCCCTGCTATGCTCGACTACGACGCAAGCGAGGATGACCAGCGTTCCCCTGATATCCATCCATCCTATGCGGATGCCTTACGCGTAGCATGCACCCAGAAAACCAAAGACCCAGGCGAGAAACCTACCCTGGAGAATGTTAACACAAGCCCGCCGAGATCCTCTTTCAAAAACTCGGTTACATTCAAGTTTTCGCGTTTTGAGTTCTCATCCCAAGAGGCAGTGAAGCTACTGCATGAGAAGTATCAAAAACGAGTAGCAGCTATCAAGATCCTGGGACAGTCCAAGACCATCATTCTCGCATTCCGGAATGAAGTGGACACTCATGGAGTAATCAAAGAAGGTTTTTACGCGAATGATAGGAAGGTTCCGTGTTTTAAGACAATCTCCAACTCCCAGAGAGTACTAAACGTCAGAATTAATGACCTCCCCGGTCAGGAAGAGGAAACTCTCAGAGTGAAATTGGAAGCAGCCTTGTCCAAGTTTGCCAGAGTCATCCAGATCGACTTTCAATATTACGGCAACACAGGGTGGTTGCAAGACCACTGCTACGCCATACTCGAACCGAACCCAGAGACCCCGGAACCTTTGGAAAATATCCTACCTCGCCAATTGGCCATCGATGAGGATTAAGTAATCCTTTCTTGGAGAGGATCTACTCCAGTGTGCAATTACTGTAAGACTCCTGGCCACATACGCGTAGAATGTGCAAAGAAGAATAAGCAGCATCAAGAATATAAACCCGTCCAAACCCCTACCCCGCTCAATCGCGAAATCACGCCAGACAGAATGAATACAGACAACGAGGCGGAGAGGTCAGAGAAGAAACAGGAAGATACCAGCAAACCATTCAGCACTCATCAGATAAACACACCTAATACCATCCCCCTAGGATCCAAAGTATTCAGCGAAATAACCGGTTTTGAACTATCCACTGTGCCAGCCAAGAGGAGTCCCGAAATCAAAACGGTGAACCTGCAAGAATTCCTTGCATCCCAAAAGCATATGAAGTTCGACTTCAGTCCTACGCGGATCGACCACCCAACACGGAAAACTATCTCTAGGCCAAAAAGCCCATCAAAGAACAAGAGCCCCTTAAAGACCAAGGGCCTCCCTAAGGAAAAAGCGGCCAGTAGTCCCAATGGAACATGAGCTTAGATATATATTACAGCGACAGTAAATATCATTCTCTCTCAGCACCTTTGCTCTCTGCATATCAAACGGTATGCGAGAGTAAAGAAAATTTATCTATCTACATATGTAGATAATGAAATGCATTTCATTATCTTATATACTCAAGCATTCAAATCAACCAACTCTAACAATCTATCTACCTTCTTCTTATTTGTAAACCACTTCAAGGTAGGCTGGGGGCAGTACCCAGGTGATTTTGACGTAGAAGTTACCCTACCGTTTTAACTGTACAGGAGACTTTTCAATAAAAAGTTTCCTTAGTTGAAAAAAAAAAAAAACTCAAGCCCTGCTATTTCGGAGCATTATCGGAGCATTATTAAGTAACTGTTGTAATGTAATTCTTTTAGTATATATTGAACAGAACTCCCACTATAGTAAAGGGAGACATGCTAAGTTCCAGATAGTATTCTTGTTTAATAAACCAGTAATTATCTTAACTATCTTCGCATGTACTATGCAGATTCTAACAGTGTTGTTATGTGGAATTAGGGATTCGTGGTGAGAACAGTAAGCTCGTGTTCGAGTCCGAAGACAAACAAACTAATACTTTATTCTGCTTCCCCTTTTTTTTGTGTTGGGAAAGATTCCTTATATATGAATGAAAAAATAAGATAAAAACAATAAAGAATATTCATGTGGCCGCAATTTAAGCACTTAATTGCATTCGTTAAAAGAAAAATGGCTCGAAAAGATAGAAAATCTGACAAGAAATATAAACATAAAGAGAAAATTATGATAAAGTCTGCATCGACCAAGATGATCGCAATGAATAAGAGGAGTCCTCGAATGGCAAGGATCCTTTTTTTTGATCAATACCGAGTCTTTATTGTATAGGAAGATACTCTAAAATACAATTGTTACATTATTATAAGCAATAAAGTGAAAGGGAAGCCAAAGTTAAAGCTTTGGGTGATATCGTAGATCGAAATGATATGTTGGTCATATCGACTTTCAGCTCAAATAGGTAAAGGAATGGTGGAACTCAACTGTGGATATCAAAGGATAACATGAGAAATGGGGTGGGTAGTAAACAAATGGAAGCAGAGGATAAGAAGGGGATAAGCTAGGGATTACTGCGTTATCCCAGTATCAGTGCCGCTCCGATCGCTCCTTCTCTAACCGCACCCAGCTTGCACCACCTTCTTCGAAACTGTTCGATTTGCCGGTTTTTTCGTGCTCGGATTAGTTCGGCTCCTATCACTTCCTCAATATCTAGTTTGGCCCGGCTGATGATTATTTCGGGTGAGGCTCGGGTGCTTTCGAAATGAAAGGCGATCCGATCTCGGTGGATTTGCCACAGCACCGAGTCAAAAGTAATTCGGGCTACGTGTCTCGCTGTTCTCGAGGATTCCGTGAGGTCTCATAGTATGAGGTTGCGAGCAGTCAGCACCGGAGTATTCTGGGGGCCTGTGATGGTGACGATGCACCTCTCCGCCCATTGCCATACTGGTGTAAGTTCAGGACATTCGAAGAAAGTATGCCGAATTGTGTCTCTCGAGGCGTTACATCGGGTGCACTTCGGGTCGTGACCAGGAAATGTCGAGTTAGTGATCACTCGTTCCACAAGAATCCGCCAGCGTAGCGCACGGTGTTTTGGGAGGGTGGGTCGTTTGTGGACGGAGGTCCAGATTTTCTTCCAATCCTCGGGATGTAGATCCAGCCTCTGGCCAGGATTGAGGCACCAATATATTCAGCTCTAGAGAGCCGTTGCGCCGGAAGTGCCGTCCTTGTCGGGTGGAATATTCTACGACGGGCCTGCCGGCCAGGTGGCAGTGATAAAGTGGGAAAAGGGGTTGAGGGTGTTGTTGCGGTATATCAGTACACTCCGTGACCTTTGCAACTAAGCTCGGGGGTAAGTTGAGGTAACGGAGCTCCCATCCAAGAGAACGGCTGCAGTATCGGCGGTGGCACGCGTTCCTTAGTTTTTCAGTAGGGAGCGCAGAGTATCTACGCTCCATTTCCGATTGCCTTCCAATATTCCTGTCAAATAAAGCCTGATTATGGAGCGATCTGCACTCGATTTGTCCTCCCCAGCGTACGAAAGTTAGTATCTCATTGAGGAGGTATGGCGGTGTTGGGGGTTTTGGCTCCTTCATTTGTCGGCCCTCGTCTGTGATTACCGGGCACCTGTAGAGAGGTAGGGACAAGACCTCGGTCGCAGTCCAGTTTGGTGATGCTACTGGGCTACCTCCGAGCATACGCCACGTTTGGAACTGATTAAACCAGAACCCTCCTTTGCGTTTGAGCTTGGCAGTGGAGAACGTGGTGGCAAAGATGGCTGTACCGTAGCCTTCTGGAGCATACTTTCCTGTCAGGTTAAGGAGTGAGATGCTTGCCCAAAGGGATACCGTCGGGTCCGATGCTGGTTTCTTCATTTTT
>NW_027192235.1:25974-68406 GCF_041956535.1 Calcarisporiella thermophila
TTTTGGTTGCTCCTTGAATGTATGTATGACGAGATATAGGTCTTTTCGGGCTTGAGGGATTACGTGGCTTGGCTTGGTTGTCCTACTGCAGATATTTCGATACGATTCCAACAATTTCAAATGTGCTCTAGTGGCGTAATTGGTTAGCGCGTTCGGCTGTTAACCGAAAGGTTGGTGGTTCGAGTCCACCCTTGAGCGTTTTTGTCAATTCTTTTTAAATTTGAAACACATCCCCCATGATTATTATTTTATAAAATAATCATGTTTTACGTATCCAGTATTCCCTATCGAAGGCAATTGGATCACTTTCAAAGCTCACCGAGACTCCTACACGAAAGAGACCATTAACTATATTTTTAAGTTTAAGTGATTTCTTAGACATAAAGGTTTTATTAAGAAAGAATCCCTTGACATTATCGCTAAGATTAGCATTTTATCCTGTTCTCACTCCCTCTTAGATCGCCTTTATTTTTTATAAATTAATATGTAATCACGCTATTCTGAAAGCATCCCCCCCAAAACCTACTCATTTAACTACCTAACATTATTAATATACTGTTAGCTGAAAATTACTTTAAGAACTGTGAAATGCTATGCTATATTGTATATATCTTACTATATTTTAACATCACTTTATTTTTTTAATTAAATATCGAGAAGAATTTTTACACTCGGCTAACTTTTTGAGTTCGAGATGGTATATTTTGACTATTAACTTCCATAACTTCCTCCATTCTAACGGCACCAATTGGCGATACACAGTGATGATAGCCCTACCCTTGCTTTAAATAATCTACTACACAGATTCATATATAATTACCTTATCCATGAGTTATTAATATGAAACATGTACCGATCCTTCACTCAATTTCGGAGGCAAACCGCTACTAAAATTTAAACGCTCATTATCTTGAAAAATAATCAATCCTTAATTAATCTAATTGTATTTACAAACTGCCTACATTTCTGTCTTCTTATTGATATTATAGCTTGTTTGGTATACTCCAATGAAGTAAATCTTGGAAATAGTCATATCAAGGAAAAACTCATTACGTAATGAGGGTTTATCCAGCAGAGAGGTCTCGCGTCAGCTTGGGATAAGCTACCATACCGTCAATAAATATCGTAGAATATGCGCTCCAGAATCATCTGAGCCAGCTTTCGGTCGCCCACGTGTTCATACTGAGAGACAAGAGAAAATCCTTGTACGAAATTTCTAGGCTGGAATATATGAAAATATACCAGATGCAAAGAAACATCTTAATGAAGATTACAATGTCGGTTTGACATTGACATCAGTAAGGAACACACTGAAGTTAAACCGAATGTGCTCGAGGTTGTGGAGAAAAAGCCATTATTAAAGGCTAGCCATAGGAAGTTCGACTAGCTACTGTACATGGCAATTGAAACTGGAGTTTAGATGATTTCAGTGTATCATATGGTGAGATGAGAGTATATTTTAGAATCTTCAGCAGAGGTAGAAGAAGATATTATTGGAAAGCTCCAGGCTATCCTAGGCCCAATCATCATTTCAAAAATGCAGTCAAGCACGGCAATAGGTTGGTTACCGTGAGGACAGGCATCACTTCCAAAGGGACTGGATTTATGTGCTGAATCGAGAAGGGACTAGACCCACAACTGTAAAAGAATATTTTAAGAGAATAATCAATGAGAACACTCGATCGGTATAACTTAGACGAGGATCAAATTACTTTCCAGCATGATAATGATTCTAAACATACCGCGTGTAGTAAAGTGGAATGGCTGTCAAACCACAATATTACCGTACTTAAATGGCCAGGTTAATGGCACTGCTTGCAAACATTACGTTCTCCTGTCCACTTATTAGTGATGAAATCCGTCGCCAATCTGTGTTTCAAGAGTCTCCATCTTAGTGCCCTATGCTTGGGTTCACTCGTTCGCTTTTTCCGGTACATCCAAACTATCTCCCATCTGCTGGAGTCGCTTGAGGTTTCTTTCCATTCCGGAGTGATATTCTCTCCTTTGCTTATCTTGTACAGCCCTCCCGATTTGAAAAATAGCACTTCGCTCTTCTTGAATATAATGAATATCATGAACTTAAAAACTCTGATGTAATAAAAGATAAATTTGGTGACAGTGGGATTCGAACCCACGCCTGCTTACGCAGATTAGAACTTGAGTCTAACGTCTTAGACCGCTCGACCATATCACCTGATAGTTTTGTTATGAGGAAATTTGACACAATATGGGTTTATGGCGCAGTAGGAGGAAAGGAGGCTTAGATTTCGTGACTTACTTTTCTTTTTATTCATTATGTGGTGTGATAGATATTTTTGTGGGGTGACCAGTATACTTATTATCATACGATTAACATATTTATCCAGAATCACCTTATATTTTTTATATTTTACCTTCTTGTGATACATTATCTTTAGTATAAAAAGGAGCATATCTTTAGTTAGAATAAAGTGTGCTATTTTGTATTGAGATAGAACCGGATACGTTTCAAACCACCATCTTGTGTCGTTTATTAGTCTTCTGAAGTGTTTAAGGAAGGACAATCAAGAGCTTAGGGATAGCTAGAGGATTGTCGGGATAGACCTTATTAGACATATATTCGACGCAACAGTTTTGTTGTGAGGAAATTTGGGACTAAAAGGATCAATGGCGCAGTAGTAGAGGATGGAGGCTTAGCTTTTGTGCCCCATCGGGACCGAATCGCCTACCATTTCGAATGCATTCGAGCATCACCCGAGACAATCATCCTCCGTGCCAAAATGGACATCGAGGAGGTTATCGGAGGTGAACTGATAAAGGCACGAAAAAGACGAGAGATGGAGTTATTCCAAAGAAGGTGGTGCAGTCGGGGAGCGGTAATAGAAAGTTCGGATAGAGCAAGACTAAAACTGGAGTGACGAAGCAACCCTTCCTCTCTCCCTATCCACTCTTTACCTCCTCCCCTCCTCTTCATATCTTTCACCAAATACCTGATCACTATATACATCTAATCTACCCTTTATTCCTTTACTCCATGTTCATCACCTTCTCTATGTTCTTACCCCCTTGCGTTTCTTTGCTTTTTTCTCTTCTCTCCTTTTCTGGGCTGACATAAATTGTCAAAATCTAAGTTTCACCTTGCCACCTAACTCTATCCCCACCCCTTTATTCCCCCCTTTCTTTATTCATTGTAATCATTAAACTCTTGTAAGCTACGGCAACTAATAAAAGTCTCCGTTGATTGATAAAAAAAAAATTAGGAACTAGTTATAAACCAGTATTCATTAGCTTTATTAGTTAACAGGTTAAATAGTTATTATATCTTATAGTATAAAAGAAACACTCTAATGAGAACTTCTAAGATGCACACCTTGTTCTTGAATAAACCTATAGTTTTACCTATATTCCCCAAGTATCCCCTAGTTATCTCGCTCTAGTTTATGACAGAAATGTTACGTTGGAAACAGGAGATGTGTGGTAGGAGGGGATTATCTCATCTATCTGAGCGCTATCTCAAGTCGTCTGCTTATCCGTATGCAGATCCGCACTTAAGATAGGAGATGCCGAGAACTTGGTATCAAAAAAATAGAAATTTGAACCCTTGCTTTATTACAGAAAAACTACTCCTCTTTTTATAATGTTGCTAGATAAGACTATGACTCATAACAAATAATAAAAGAATAGCTCAATATTCAATAAGACTATAGCTGTTGCTAGTATTCAATAAAACCAAGAAAATTCTCAATAAAACTAAAATAAATGGTAATACTCAGTAAAACTAAAATATGCATCTTCATTGAAAGATATTGAATCCCAAAAACGCCGCCACAACCTTATACTCCACGTTGCCCTATTCCCGTCGTAACAGAAATGTTATGGACCGTGGTGAATTTAACTCATCGTCCAGCGAAGACCTAAGCTTTGATTCAACTCGAATATGTCCTCCTCCTGGACAACAAAAAAGTATATGATCGCATAGATCGAGAATGGCCAATCCACTTATTTTAGTTTTGGTTATAAACTCCACTTAACAATCTAGCTGATTTAGAGATTATTGTATAAATCTTCAGTCAACCTAAACCTGCGCTTAGTAGATTTGCCGCTACAGGGAGTACGTCAGTTAGATGGATCGTGTGCATTCACTGAAATTTATCATCGAAAGCATTAAGCTAAGGGTGAAAAAACTTCATCTTCATTTTTATTTCTATATTACTTGCACCTTTGGTGGCTTTTCCATTTACGCATTTATTTATCCTTCCATGGATAGCAAAATCCCAATTAATCTCTTAGCGTCGATCCTTATACTTTTCATTATATACCACAAAGTAACGTTTCGAGGGAAGTCCATAACCCTATTTTATATAAATAGATAGACGAGATGTTATACAAGTATTATTGAGCAATTATATAGATTTGATACTACCGGCACATCCACAAATAAATAATGATAATCCCATTTGCCTCGCTCATCTCTAACCATATCCAAATGTACAGTGCCCGTTGCACCAGGTCCTTCAACAAAAAATCTCATTAGCATATGCTCATTTCCTTTTGTGTCCTCAACGATTTGATATGCGATTCGTCGATTACGTCGTCGCCGGCTTTGTGAGGGTTCACCGTGACCTTTAATGGGGTGACCAAGAATTTGTTGCAGCTATGATTTTGTGTAGATCTAAGATTGTGTAAATAATAAGGCGATATAAGTATAAATACCTCCTCATTTACTCGAATCTTCTCTAAAGCATCTGAGAATGTGTTTGTCGAGCTCGAACCGAAAAATTCACTCCACACAACATACACAAGTGTGCCCATAATTCCAACACCCAACGCAATAACTCCAATATTTGTAGTCGTCTTTCCTGCAGCCACCACTAAATTTGTATAAAAAGAAATTATTATAAAGCCAATGATTCTGTTATATTTTGATTCACCTTTTTGACCCATTGTCAGATCCTTCCATTCTTTCGCGGTTTCTTTAGTAATAAGCGATTGCCGTGTTTTCTGGGAATGTGTGGCATAAGTGCAACGGCCAATTATTGCCGATTGATGTTCGATTCGATAGATATAAGGATTACGAGTCTTAAAGGCAAGTCTAGAGAAAAATGGGGAGGACTTTTGAGAAAATTGTGTCCTAATATTAATAAATATAGCCAAAATGATTAAATGTTGTAGGGACATAAAATCATGAAAAATACCAATACGCGCGCTGTCCTTGTAGTATTAACATCTTATAGAGCTGACTAGTATAATTTGCTATAGTTTTTTAATGAAGTAATTACTTTTACTTATACGGCTAAGCCATTTACGCTTGGCAGTCACTAAAGACAATATAAAAATTGAATATGACGCGTTGGTATTATTTGATTCTGGTCGTGTCTTTGCAAGGAATTCAATAATGACAAAAGCTACGAAGATTGGCTCTTCTTCTTTATATAAATCTACAACATGTACTGATTCTTCCACCTCTTCTGAATCTTTACTTCCATTCTGTCGCCCTGGAATACTCACATCCTATACTCACCACTCTCCACAACCGACAGGACTTAAAGTGAATGCTGGGTGCGTGCTAGGCGTGGATGAGGCAGGACGTGGACCTGTGCTAGGTAATTTTCATCTAAAATTTAGCATTATCAATAAGATTTATGATATATTAATTACATTCAATCCTATCTAATACAGGACCAATGGTTTATGGAATTTGTTATTGCCCGGTTGTGTGGAAAGAGGAGCTTGATAAACAGGGTTTCACTGGTAATTCTCATGTCATTTGCTTTAAAGCATATATTATTAATTCAAGTTTTTAGATTCAAAAAAGCTGACGGAAACTCAGCGTGATTCGCTTTTCGAAGTAGTGCTAAAAAATTCAGATATGATGGGCTGGGGTGTCCGAGTTATGTCCCCACAGGATATATCTAGTGGAATGCTTGGAAGGTTTGGTATCATATGCTAAGATGCCTATAATTTAAAGCTAATGATTCTATTGGTTAAAAAGAAACAAATATAATCTGAATGAGCAAGCTAGAGATACAACGGTAAATTTAGTTCGCGAAGTAATAGAGAGCGGCATAAATGTCGTTGAAGTAACTTTCGAGTTTTACCCTCAATTCTCTCCTTAAAAGTTTCTCAATTCAGTCTTATTATTGTATCACTATAGATGTACGTCGATACTCTAGGAAGTCCTGAAGCACATCAAGCAAAGCTCTCATCCGTCTTCCCTGGAATACGCATCTTAGTCACAAAGAAAGCTGATGAAAAATTCGCAATTGTAAGCGCAGCAAGTATATGCGCAAAAGTCACAAGGGACTGGGTTTTGCGGAATTGGGTGTTTGCAGAGAGGGGTTTAGAGAATTTCTCACGAGAGTTCGGGTCCGGATATCCATCTGGTATAGTATTAACCCTTATCAGAGATATATTTAAGATAATTTACTTATTTACTTATTAAAGATCCCAACACTATTGCATGGCTTCAAAGTAATATGGATCCAGTGTTTGGGTTCCCTAGCTTATTGCGATTCAGTTGGGCCACTTGTGAGAAACTGCTTGAGGAAGCAGTCAAAGTTACATGGTAAGTATTATTTTTCTTTTTCCTCATGTCGTTACATTGGACAATTAACCTGTTGACATACACTTATAGGCCTGAAGAGCCAGAAAAAGGCCAAAAGAAAATAAAGAGATTATTAGAGAAAAAGCCCCAGACAAGAGCTAAACTTTTCGTAGATTTAGGACTCTCAATTGTTGATGATTTTTAAGGATATTTATATTATAATATAATTCTGTAACATATATTTCAAGAATAAACAAGCCATCTCATTTTAAATTCGCATAAATTTTTATTGTGTTTAGATAGCATGTAGTTACGAATAATTGTCTATTTACTTCTTTTTGGCAGGCGTTGACGTTACGTTGAACTTGAAGTGCATAATATCACCATCCTGCACCACGTAGTCTTTGCCTTTCTGCACAAGTTTACCCGCAGCTTTGCATGCACTTTCACTACCATGCTCTTTTAGATCTTCGTAAGACATCACGTCTGCACAAATGAAACCACGCTGGAAATCAGTGTGAATTACTCCAGCCGCTGCAGGCGCTTTTGTAAGTTTCTAAAAGTTATAAGCATGTTTGTTAAAAAAAATGTGTGGATGAAAAATCTCAAACTTTCAATATACCCTGATTGTCCATGCTCGAACTTCATCCTCTCCAGCTGTGAAATAGTAAATCAATTGCAGGGATTGGTAACCAGCGACGATGATTTTTGGTAGCACGGAAGCAGTACCAAGCTCCTTCAGCGTTTCCTCTTTCTCCTCGGGTGACATCGTTGAGATACGCAATTCGAGGTTAGCTGAAAAGGGAACGAGCAGATCTCCTGGGTTATGTTCATCTATCCACTGTTTGATTTTCGGCAACCTTATGACACATATAAAAGTGAATAAATGATAAAATTAATGAAATTGAAGTAAATGTATTATACCATTTATTCTTTTTGCGGATATAGTCCTTCTCGCTCAAATTGCACAAATAAATAACTGGCTTAGCAGTAAGAAGCATCAACCCATTGATTACTTCGACCTCTTTATTGGTCCAGTCTCCCTTTCGTACGTCTTTTTTATCCTCCTTCACCCATTTATATACTTTTGCGACGATATCACATTCTTCTTTCTTTGCTTTATCTGCAGCATTTCCACCTGTTCCAATACGCGCAACGGTACGGGAAAGCTCGGAATAATATTTATCGAGAAACTCTTCGTCTTTAAGACGTAGCTCTTCGTGAATGATCTCTAGATCACGAATCGGGTCAAGTTCGCCCTCGACGTGGATGACATCTTCGTCAGAAAACGCTCGACATACGTGGAATATGGCGTCGACTGCACGAATATGAGAAAGAAAAGCGTTGCCGAGTCCTGCTCCGGCAGAAGCTCCCTTGACAAGCCCGGCAATATCAATAACAGTTAAGAATGCTGGGACCTAAAATATAGAAAAGTGTTAATATATAGTATAGCTGACAAGTACGAACATATAGCATGTAGTACATACTTTAGATGCCGGCTTATATTGTTCGCATAACCAGTCAAAGCGCGGATCGGGTACTGCAACTCGCGCTTCTTCAGGATTCTAAAAGTAAGGGTAAATATAAAAATTTTAATACAAAAGTATTTAGTGCAAACTTACGATCGTGCAGAAAGGATAGTTTTCTGCTGACACAGAGCTATTAGTAAGCGCGTTAAAGAAAGTGCTTTTTCTAAAGAGTAATAGGGTCAGCTAAAAAAGCAAGGAATAGAGGCAAACAAAACACTCATACCCAACATTTGGCAATCCGACTACACCAATTTTAAGGTTATTTGATGGTCTACCAAGCAGAACTTTCTCTTCTTGAATTTGCTTCTTTGGTGGCATTTTCTAATTTCTCTTTCTCTCTGCGTCAAGTTTGATCAATATTTTTTTTTTTTGCAAGTGAACGCACCTAGTATTCTGGGGAGTAAACAAATAAATTAAAAACCTAACCTAATTAGCAGGAACTTATACCAAACATTCACAACTGAGATGTGTTGTAGTATAAAATCATAAGTAAATCACTCACGTTGAGATTACTTATATTTACTCAAATACCTTAAAATTTTAAACACTTATTAATATCTTGCATTTGGACTATTTATAATAACCATGTTTTTACAACCTCCAGCACTAAAGCCTCGATATATTAATAAAGAACTATTAAATGTTTAATAGTAAACACTTTGAAAAACCCATTATTATATTCGCGGAGGCCCCGACAGCTTATAATAAGCATACTGTAAATATTGCGGGCCACTTGCTAGTGTAAAAGAAATATTCCTTAGCCATATTTGAATGAACGAAGTTCTTTATTTTCAAGAAATATTCCTTAGCCATATTTGAATGAACGAAGTTCTTTATTTTCAAGAAACAGCGCTTGTTAACTGGTATTCATTGGGCTAATAATTTTTTGGAAAGGTTGAACAGAGCAGTGAGCGGGCATGCCAATAAAACTATGTTGATTAAAAATAAGTGATAGAATACAATAATGAGCCCATGGTTGAGTCAGTTATGTCGTGAGGTATCCTTTATATTTATAAGTAGGCATGGTATTGCATTCAAGTTACCAGCAGCTGATTTTTACCAGCTTCATCGATTCTCTTACAATATTTCATAAACAAATAAGTCTAACGAAAGATACTGAGTGGGGAATTCACTTAAGAACTTGCGAGATTTCTTCTTAGCAGTTAGTGAAATGCACACGGATGCGACGCAAAGGTTTGTTTTTTGGCCGCCTTTTGTAATTTACCTCATAAGTTGTAATTAGAGTGGGGTAAATGTTTCCAAAATATCTCATCTCCGAATTTTAGATTCTTGATTAAGTTGTACGCGCGGCCATTTGAACTAAAATCTCGTTCTATATTCTCAGATTATACGAACGTTAATACGAACGAAATATCCTGAAGATGTACTCCAATTTTCGCACCAGAGTGAGTTCGATACCCGTAATCGACCACCATGCTCATAACTTACTGTGCTCTCCTCATCAATCAACTTCTTCATATCCTTTTGAATGTGTTTTCTCAGAGGCTAATGGATCTGCTCTATCTTCCGCAGGTTCTACATTGGTTGCCCGTCGAATTTGTAAAGAGCTCTCCAAATTACTCTCATGTGAACCCGATCTTGATGCTATTAAAATTGCTAGAGAGGAACTAGGCCCACAAAAATTATGCGATCTCTACTTCTCGATCGCTAACATTCATGGCATGCTACTCGATGACGGCTTAGAGGGAGACAACCAATCAATCGAAGAACACGATAAATATTGCTCTGCCAAAACAAAACGCATTATGCGTATTGAAATGGTGGCTGAGAATGTAATTGCCCAGCTCGCAAAGCACGATTTCCTTGCTCCCGATGATCTACTATTTGATTTTCAAAGGCAACTTGCCGAGGCTTTGGTGAGTGACGGAGAAAATGTGGTTGGATTTAAGTCCATTGCAGCCTACCGGACCGGGCTGCGTATTTCTGCACCGTCCAAAACGCTTGTTAGCGAAGCCTTAAGTGCTGCCGTTCAGGCTTGCAAATTAACACCTTCTGGAAGACTCCGCCTTAGCTCTAAGCCCCTTGTAGACTTTGCTGTCATTATTGCTCTTAAGATAGCAGTTGAAAAAGATCTTGTAGTTCAGTTCCACACAGGTTTCGGTGATAGGGATTTGGACCTGATTGAGGCAAATCCTTTGCTTCTTCGCTCAATACTCGATGATCCGGAGTTAGGAAAAGCGAAAATAGTATGCTTACATGTATACCCGGTAAGTTTACTGGTTCATCTAAACTGGGTCTATAACTCCCATTTAACTTAAATAATTTATTGAATCTCAAAGTATGCCCGAGAGGCTGCTTATCTTGCCTCAGTGTACCCAAATGTCTACGTGGATTTTGGTCTTTCTATTCCACTTACTTCACACTTTGGACAACGACAGATCTTAAGAGAGCTTATGGAACTTGCTCCCATCTGCAAGATTCTGTTTTCTAGTGATGGGTTAGATTTTTTTATCTTTTCATGACCTGAAGGAATCAAAATATACATGTACTGTTATACTTGTAGCCATTATCATCCAGAGAGTTTTTATTTCGGAGCTGTCTGGAGTCGGGGAGCGCTTTCAGATGTAATATACCAAGTCAATGGTTACGTTAATAATTTAATATTTGATTACTGAAATGCAGTAATTTGTATGTATAGGTCTTAATCGAATCCATTAGCTCAGGAGAACTCACTGAATCTGAAGCTTTCGATGTCGCTCAAGATATCCTTTTCAATAATGCCAATCGCCTCTATAATTTAGGCTGGCATGCGAACGTAGTTCCTCCGAATCCGCCACAATTTTTATCTGAGGAGATGAAATTGCAATTGATTCGTAAAGGAGTTGAGCATATAAGACTTATGTGGGTTGACACAAGGTAATTATATAAATGATTTTTATATTTTATAATTATTATATAAACAACGAACGTTAATATGGCCATTGCTATTAGTAATATTGCACGTTGCCGTATTATTCCAATTGAAAAGTTCTTCAGCAAAGTTCATCAAAGAGGCGTTGGTATTACTGATGGCCTGATGGGACTTACAGCAATATCTGATACCGTGTTTGCTGGTTCAGCGGTCGGTGAAATTCAATATGGTAAATATTTTATAGCAGTGGTTCTGTTAGTCATCATAATTTATTTTTTTGGTTGAATGCTTTAGTGCCTGACTTGGGATCCCTCCGCCAGCTTCCCTATCACCCTGCCCATGCTGCTGCAATAGGTGATATGCTGAATCGGAGTGGTGTACCCTACGAGCGTTGTCCTCGAGATTTTCTCAAAAGAATGCTCGCTAAATTACGCAATGCCCACGGGCTATCCCTGAAAACTGGGTTTGAGACCGAATTTATCCTCTACACTATTGAGAACGATGAGCTTAAACCGTTGGACTATACAGTGTATTCTGAAGTAGCATCTATGAGAGGAAAGTCAGGTGCCATTGTAGATAGAATTGTAAATGCATTACAGCAGCAGGGTATAGCTGTCGAGCAATTTCATTCTGAATCTGCTAGTGGTCTGTTAAAATAGGAGATTTCAAGCCATTCTACAATTCTTACCCTCTGTTATTTGTTAGGTCAATTTGAGATAGCTACAAAATATGATGAATGCCTCAAAGCTGTGGATGAACTCGTTTTTACTCGACAGACTATCTATGCTGTTGCGGAAAATAATGGAGTTAAAGCTACGCTATTACCCAAGCTCTCTCCTCTACAAGGTCCTAATCTGTTACCAATCCTTTTATAACTAATCCTTACCATTCACCCTTGTTCCATGTATAGCTGGTTCTGCGAGTCATGTGCATCTCTCAATTTGGAAGTCTGAGTTAAATGTGTTTCCCTCCAAGATCGATTCTCATGGTATATCTACTTTGGGAAAGAGCTTTATGGCTGGAATTCTTAAGCATCTCCCCGCGTTGATGGCCATTACAATGCCTTCTGTTAATTCATATAAGAGGGTGCTGCCAAAAAGTTGGTGTGGTATATATTCGATTTGGGGGATAGAGGTAACAATTTCAATTTTAATAGGGGCATTTCATTATCGTGCCATAGATAAAAATACTATTAATTAGAATCGTGAGGCCCCACTTCGCGTTGTTTCTCCAGGAGGACAGATTTCTAACCTAGAAATCAAGTCTATGGATGTAATTGGAAATCTCATTGACGAAATCACTATATAATACAGTCTAAATTATTTATATTGTAATTTGACCATAGGGCACAGCAAACCCATATCTAGCCTTAGGTGCAATTGTCGCCGCTGGTTTAGATGGGATCGAAAATAGCCTGCATCTTCCTGAACCGGTCCAAGGTGAGTATAAATGAATAGAAAAAAAAATTACACTTTGCTATCTTATTAATTTTTCCTTTTCACTCTAGTGGATCCCAGTGATCTTTCTGACGCTGAGATGGTCTCACTTGGAATTCGCGCTCTACCCAATACTCTTCATGATGCTCTTTATGCACTTGAACAAGACAAATATATTCAAAGTGCTCTTGGAGAGATGCTTTCAAACGGGTTTATAACGGTGCGAAAAAAAGAATTGGAATTGATGGAAGCTAAGCAGCCCGAGGAACAATTGAAGATATATTATTCAAGATACTGACTGAGCGATGGAGTATATACTGAACTTTATTATATCCAGTTGACTACGGAATAAATGTCAAAATAATAAATTGCTCTTACGAGATTCTAGCTCTAGTATTGTTATGGTACTGTGTATGAGAATTTCGTAATATGTATGATGGATCAAAATAGGCCAATGATGGGTTAGTTTTCATAATTCGAGTTAACAAGAATTGAAGTGTAGATTAATGATTTACCAAAATCTTATATCACTTTGGATCTAGAGTAATTAGTAACCACTTTTTTCCATGCGCCCAAGTTCATAGTCAATACAAGCTTTCCATCATACTGAAAATCAGCAATTGTTAGAGCAAAGATATATGCTTTGGACAACTGACCCGGACAACTTAGTATTTCCCCTTGGATACAAATCCCTAGTTTCACCAATGGGGACCCTGAAATCGGAATGCTGGGAATAAAATTCACATCGTGGGCTAGTAGTAAGTTTTGGAAATTCAGTATATAAAAAGTTCTCTTGGTGAAATTTTTAATAAAGTTATATTTTGTGAATCGTTGTATTTACTTTTCGTTATAAAAAGCTCTTATATTCGCGCTTTGTACTTCTCAGCATTTTCCCGCTTTTTTATAATCTCATCAGGCCATGATGGAGATAGTCACTCTCGTGGCGGTAATCTTTGCTTGTTTTGGTGGACTCCTTTTTGGTTATGATATTGGGATTATTGGTGGAGTGCTTGTAATGAAGCCCTTTCATAAGGAGTTCAATCTCACAGATGAGAACTCAGCAGAGCTTTCAGGAAATATAGTATCATTACTGCAGGCTGGATGTTTCTTTGGCGCATTGTCAGTGCAACTAATTGCAGGTAAATCAACTAATGTGCTTAAAATATCGCGTCAATGCTAAATTTTTTTGTTTTGATATGATGCAAGATACATTGGGTCGAAAACTCTCCATTTTGATCTCTGCATTAGTATTCGTGATAGGAGGGTTATTACAAACTATTGCCAGTACGAATTTGGGATTGATCTATTCGGGACGTCTGATTGCTGGAAGTATGTTTCATCATTTCATTTTATATTATCATGTTTTAGAATATTTACAATCCTTTATGTTCAAGTTGGTCTTGGTGCAGTGTCAATGTTAGTCCCAATGTATGTTGCTGAAATTGCGCGCAAAGAAAACCGAGGACGTCTTGGCTGTCTCTGGCAACTATTTATTGTGATTGGAATTGCAATATCTTACTGGACGAATTATATTGTCATACGACATATACCAGAAACTGAAAATTTGCAATGGCGTATACCGCTTGGCCTTCAGATGGTGCCGGGTGTTCTCCTTTTTCTTGGAATGATTTTTATGCCCCGATCGCCTCGTTGGCTATGCTCTCAAGATAGAATAGATGATGCTAGAAAATCACTGGCAAAGTTGCGGCACTCACTTCCAGACGACCCGGCAATATTGGCTGAGATCGATATGATTCGGGAAAGTATAGAAGAAGAACGGAAGACGGCGAGCAGTTGGAGAGAAATATTTATGGTACGAGTGAATAGGAGAAGGTTGATTGTCGGATTGTTACTCCAATCTTTCCAGCAGTTCACAGGAACGTAAGTATTTTGATTTCTATTGTTATTGATCGTAGCGCAAGAAAACTTAATTCCTGATATTTTTATTTTAATTTTATAACAGTAACGTTATCAATTATTATACCCCCACCATTCTCAAATCTATTGGGCTTGATTCTACGGAAACCGATCTACTGGCAACGGGGCTATATGGAATGGTCAAGATACTTATAACATTTATTTGTATAGCTTTTTTGATTGAGCCTGTGGGAAGAAAGCCTCTTCTCTGGTCTGGGGCACTGATCATGATGGCCTCTATGTTCATTGTTGGCACAAGTGTCAAATTCGCGAATCTTAACCCTGAGACAACCGGCACCATCTCCGCCGCAGGATACGTTGGGATAGCTGGCGTCTATCTTTTTGCCTTTGGTTATTCCTACAGCTGGGGCCCAATTGTTTGGGTACTCACAAGTGAGATTTTCCCTAATCGCATTCGTGCTAAATGCGTTTCGCTTACCACTGCAATCAACTGGTTCTTCAATGCAATTATTGGCCGATTCTCGCCCATTCTACTTAAAAAGATTGGATTCGGATTGTATTATATATTCGGATCATTCGCTGTGTTGATGTTTCTTTTCACGGTTTTTTTTGTGCCAGAAACTAAAGGGCGCAGTTTGGAAGAGATGGACGAATTGTTTGGATCGCATAGTGAGCAAATTCAACAAGTACTTGAAGAAGGGTCAGGAAAACCTGTTAGCGTGGCCAAGTAATTCATGGAGACGGATGAGCAATGAGCAGATGCTACAGATTGATAGGTGGATTATGTTTCAATGCTTAATGTATAACTAGCATTCGTCGCTTAACTCTTAATTTTACCTACACATATTTATTTATTTAATACTTGTATTGAGCAATGCAAATTTTATTTAAATAGCATTATTTGAAAGCAATGCTCTTACATTAAGAATACTTGAACGAGGGTTTGAGTGCTACCATAAATAATTCAATTTCCATACCTCCTCATGAAATTACAGCTTGGACTCGAAATCTAGGATAGATTATTATATCCTCTTGAGACTCGTCATCATCCAATTGTATTAAAATATTACTCAAGATTAGACTGATTAGACTGATATGTCCCAAAAGAGAATTATGCCATTTAAACCAACCGGAATATTTTTTCCAATTCAAAGTAGTATAATTAATACAATTGTTACTTTGTATTTGGTCATACTAATCACACCTTCACAATAAACTTTGATACCAAACCAGAGATTTAAACTAATTATGTAGCATATTTTCAATAGCAATTTCGTGAGGAAATAGTGTAACTCTCGAATCTTAAAGCACATTGTAAAATTAGTTGATGAATTGGCTAATCCACTGATATCATAACATTATCAAAAAGATGGGGATAACCAGGAAGATTTGGCTTATTTAATAATCAACAAATAGAAATTTTCATATGGTAATATCGAGAGGTAGACAAATTTGTCCTACATGCGTTGAAGAATTTTTTACGTTGAATGAGACCAATCAAGTATAAATAATGCTTGTGAGAATCTAGAAGAATAATAAATTCGGCAATGTCCATTAGATCTAACCTATTAAAGTTCTATATGATACTTAACGTGTTCCCTAAAGATAGTTGGATACTAACAAAGTATAAAAGCATGAAAAATTTCCAATTATTATAATATATAGTATAGTCTGAAGTAAAATTTAAATAGAATTGGGCTCATCGAGATTTTTTTAAAGTAGATTCCTACGAGTAGTATGGATTAAAAAACAAAAGGTTATCGAGTAAAATATTTCTAAAATGTGGTTGAATGTTTACTCAATTACGGAATCTAAAATTTTAATAAAAAGATTATTTATGACAAAGAACTGAAGCTCTCCATACTAAATACAGTATATCACTCCTGTTTATTTAAATTCAAGTTAATTCTCTACTTGAAAATCTCAAGCATTTGGTCCAACAAGCAAATTATAAAAGCAGAAAATTTTCCTCAATCTAATCTATCCGTATACATTTAAAACCAGTTAAGTGTCAATGCGATACATCATCATTTTCGTAGTATTTTTTCTCGTAGCAACGGTAGTGCACTCGCAAGTTCTTGACGACGTCAATCCACTCATCATCGGCGGTATTCCAGTTAAAAATGAAGAACTTCCTTTTGCAGTGCAAGTTACAGGTGTCTCCGATGAATCTCGTACCCTCAAATGTTCTGGGGCTATACTTACCGATCGAGCAGTGATCACTGCGGCACACTGCTTAGTGCTAGCTAAGAATATAACGGTCACTTATGGCGACGTGAAAATTTCAAGTAAAATCATTTGGCTATGGATCCAGGCAAATATCAGTTATTAATTTTGATTTATTTAATCAACGAAGAGGCCTTGAAGGCTGAACCCAAGGAAATTGTAGTTCACGAAGGATTTGGTGGAATAGTCTTTGTAAGTGATTAGATTGGCAACATTCTTCAACACTTCCTTTACTAAGCCTATTTTTATTTCACTTCGTAATTAGAACGATATTGGTATTATATTTCTGAAAAACCCTCTAAGGTTCAGATCGAAAGTTAGGCCTGTCAAGATTGATCAAGAAGCACCAAAAGCAAACATGACATTGACAGCTGCTGGGTGGGGCATTACCTCTCCGAATTCTCCTGATACTCCAGATCAACTCCAAAAAGTAGCTCTTAAAGTGGGGACAGTTGAACTATGCAAAAAAGAAGAACCTTTTTTTAGTGGCCTTGACGGTCCTGAAATATGTACTGCGCCCACCAAAGGTAAATCAGTGTGCTATGGAGATCATGGGGGCCCGCTCTATACTATTAAGGCAGGAAAGAAATTGTTGGTTGGAATCTGGTCTCGCGGGAGCAATGGCAAAGGATGTGCTGGTAAGTATTTTTTGCTTTTTTACATTATGTCCGCCAGTATTAAATCTGTTGAATTGTAATTAAGATGGAATCAAGGTCGATTTCTTTACTCGCGTTGGCTGGTATGTCAACTGGCTCAAAGATAAAGGAGTCAATATTGCTTAGGGGCAAAAACCCTATTTTCGATTATTGTTTTCCATCATTTTATATTTTCTACTTCGAAGGTCGTCTTTTTATCTATACTATATTACATTAAAATCGTGCTAAAATATTTTGATCAAGCTGTTTCATTAATGCAATCCTAACTCATGGTGAACTGCGGGTCGCTAATCAAAATTCATTTAAATTCTAAGCTAAATTACCAATAACATGGTATTGTTAGTTCACAATTATTCAATCGTGTTAACTTTACCAGAGTGACCAAGCCAAATAAAACTCGTTTTAGTCCAATATATATTTAAGAAATCATGGAAGCACAGATATTCGCACTGGATAGAGCACATACTGTAATTTCCAATAATTTCTTGTAGGACAATTTTCGATTTCGATTCGTCGACTGTAAAGCATTATACAGAAGTAGCAAATATTCTATCCACGACTTTCATTATTGCAAGAAGAGACAATTTACTAATTATCCTTATTTTATAGTTCAAAGATTGTCCGTCTAACCCCTAGTTCGCAAGATAATTAATACCCAATTTGTACTTAATAAATTAATATTTATTAAAAGTATCAGTGAATTTAGGGTGGATATTAAAAAAAACTGCCCCCTGGAAACATGGAATTTTGCCCTGGAATAAAAATTGAATTCATCATTTTTTGGAATTGAGAAAATTTTGATTTTCCATTGCATTTTGTTTTTCATAACTAGCTCTATTGCAATAAATGATGAAAAGGCGATTTAACTTTAGAAAACTTCTTTGCCTATTAGCTCTGATTACCGTCTACTATATTCTTTCTTCTTCAAAGAGTAGAGCACCACCAAACAATAATATCCTATCAAAAGAAGAATATTACAATATGACAGGGCGCGCTCGAGCGGCGTTTGTCGTCCTCGCTCGCAATTCAGACATTCATGGAGTGAGGCAATCGATGCAAAAAATGGAGGATAGATTCAATCGGAGATACGGTTATCCGTGGATATTTCTGAATGATGTAGAGTTTAGTGAAGAGTTTAAGGAGATGACAAGGGCGATGACAAGGGCTCCCGTGTATTATGGTAAGAATAAATGTATTATTCGATGTTGATACATTATTCTCTAATGTTTAAGTAGGTTTGGTACCACAGGAACACTGGCATGTCCCTCCATGGATTGATAAGTGGAAGGCAGCAAAAGCAAGAGAAGAGATGAAAGAAAAGAATATATTTCAAGGCAACGATTTAACTTATCAGCAAGTGCTTAGGTAATTTTTTTTCTTTCAAAACTCTAAATTCTCTTTAATCATAAACGGTTGCGACTTTATTAGATATCTTGCTGGTTTTTTATATCGTCACCCTCTATTACAAAACTATGACTATTATTGGCGAATTGAGCCGGAGGTGGAATTCTACTGTGATTTGGAATACGATCCATTCGTTTTCATGTTAAAAAATGACAAAAAATACGGTAAATACATAGCTCTTAAGTGGTTTTGTATTAGAAGAGTATTTATCCTATTCTCTATATCACATTACTTATAGGCTTCACCATAACTATGAGTGAAAAAGAGGACACTTTCAAAACATTATGGGAAAGAACTCGTCAATACATCGATGCAAATCGATACAATATTCCTTTTAACAACTCTATTGAGTTTATCAGCTATGATTACGGTCACAATTTTAACAACTGTACCTTCTTTTCGAATTTTGAAATTGTTGATATGAGCCTATGGCGAAACAGTGCCTATGAGAATTTCTTCCGTCATCTGGACAAAGCTGGCGGCTTCTTTTATGAGCGATGGAGCGACTCGATGGTGCACACCATTGCGGCTTCGCTGTTGTTGAGATTGGATCAAATTCATTTCTTTAAAGATATAGGGTTCAGGCATAAGTCTTTACAGTAAGTATTTTTGCCTTTGTCAATTTAGGAATGCTTTACATTTATACTGCCACTAGATATTGTCCCCTAAAACGAAGTCTTCTCCTAAAATGCACTTGTCATCCATTCAGTACCATGGGTAAAAAAATCATTGTATAAGCGCATTTATTGTGATCATCTAATTTTTAACTTTTTTTAGCTTCACACCCACTCTCATGCATTCCTAGATGGTTCGATGTGGCGAAAACTTCTTTTTAATACATTTAATACTTTATTGAATTTTTACCGTACCTCGAGATTTTTGAATATATAAGAAAGCCAAATTTATATATTTAACTAAAAGTACAAATAATCACCTTAAAATATAAAGCAATATCATTATTGGTAGATGTCGATGAGTTGGGTAAAAGCAGATGTAGACCCAAAATAACTTTAACCTAATAATTTACCCAGGTTAATCCTATATATCTAGAGGTAGTAGCCTTATCATTAGACCTCTCACTGAATAGTGGCAATAAGGGTGGTGGCTGATTTATGCAAAGCTTTGCCAATAAGCGGAAGTAAAATGGATATCCGCTTCACATTCATAATTTCTATAGCAATGTAATTCAGCTATCTAAAAATATCAATTTTCTTTTCAAAATCTTCTGACCATATAAATAGAAATTAATAGATCATATAAATATCAATTCATAATGCCAGCGATGCGATAACAATGTCAGGAAGAATCTAGAAAAAGCAGGTAAATAAAAAAAATACAGCTAAAAAAGTTAAAAAGACTTTCTACATTCTTGTGACACTGATCTGATGCGTTGTAAATAACAAGAAAGATCAAGAATGTAACGAGAGAATTTCTATATTATTTCTAACTCTCAATCCAGTCTAAAACTTCATGCCTTTCTTCAGATGCAACTTGTATTCCTCTATCGTGCCTTGCCAAGGTGTGATTTTGCCGCCCTCACACATCCAGATTTCATCGGCGACTTGTGAAATTAGTCGAAAATCGTGACTGACAACCACAACGCCACCAGTGAACTTTCGGATGCCTTCAGCAAGAGAATCGATGCTTTCCATGTCTAAGTGATTGGTCGGTTCGTCTAATAGAATGATGCCAGGGGCGCGGAAAGCAAGCTCGGCAAAAACTAGCCGTGACTTGAGACCGTCCGAGAGCTGCGAGATAGGTCCGGTCTGATGTTCACCAGTAAGACCGAAACGTCCAACCTTCCGGCGCCAGAAATCTATTCCTTCCTTAACGTCTGGGAAAGTACGTTGCATGTACTCGATAGGGCTAATTTCGGGTATGAGCTGATCGGCTGAATGCTGTGAGTATTTGCCAAGCTTGAGAGCCTGGTGACGTGTGATACGACCCGAAGTGGGCTCAAGTTCTCCGCTCATGAGTTTAAGGAGGGTTGACTTGCCAGCACCGTTGGGCCCTACTAGAGCAATACGAGAGTCCATGTCTACACCTAGGTCGATATTCTTGTAGAGAAGTTTGTTCATATCGCCTGAGTAAGAAAAGCACATTTGGTCGAACGAAAGAACGGGTGGGGGGAGCTTGGGAACATCAGTGAAGCGAATCTTAACAACAGGAGGATCGACAACCTTCTGGATAAGCCCATCGGCCTCCATTTTGTCAATGATTTTCTGCTTGGATTTAGCCTGGCGAACAAGATTAGCATAGGTACCAGCAGATGCAATGAATTTTTTAATATGGGCAATCTCGTCCTGCTGTTTGTGGTAAGCTTTCATCTGGTTGGTTTCAAGTTCAGCCTTTGTGCGCACGAAGGTGTCGTAGTTGCCACCGTAGTAGACAAGTTTTCGTTGGTGGTTCAGATGCATGATATTTGTGCAGACTCCATTAAGAAAATCTTGCGAGTGGGACACTATGACCAGAATGCGGTCGTAATTCCTGAGATATTCTTCGAGCCACACACAAGCCTCTAGATCAAGATGGTTCGTTGGTTCATCAAGAAGTAGGAGCGTAGGCCTGATGAAGAGAGCACGGGCGAGTGCAACGCGCATACGCCAGCCACCAGACATATCTTTGGTCTTTTTTTTCATTAGTTCTGGTGTGAAGCCGAGACCATTTAGAAGAGTACATGCTCTTGTCTCGAATGTAGTAGGGTCCAAGTCTTCTATGCGCTCATAGATATCCTCCAATAGCGGATTGTCAGCACCATCAGGCTCACTTAAAATATCCTCACTTTGTTTCTCAAGGCGCTCAACTTCTTTCTGTGCTGCCCCTATAACAGCTTGTATAGCGTCTACGTCTTCAGGCTCGGCTTCCTGATTGAGCAAAAATATATCAAAATGATCGGGGATAGCAATATCACGGGCTGCTAGAGATGCCAAGAAGGTAGATTTTCCAGAACCATTAGCACCGATCAGACCATACCTATATTAGCAATACATAAGAACAGATTAATCATTACATTGTCGGTTTTGTTCAATGAAACTTGGAGTAAACATTTAAAACGGGACATCAATTTCATCCATGTGGAAATCAAGAAAAAATAATTACCTTCTTCCAAAATTAAGTTCAATAGTTGCATTTTCGATCAATACACGACCGTGATAATCAAGTGAAAAACTTTCAATTTTGAGATCACGGGACTTCTCCTGCATGCCCAGGACGCCGGTAGCAGTACGGTTAATATTGTTTTTCTCTTTGAGGTTAAGACCATCAAGTGTGAGATCGTCTGCCGAAGTCGATGTTGAAAGACTCGACTTTGGCGTATTTGTACCATTAGTGGAGGTTGGCGTTGTTGATTTAGACCCTTTAGCCTGAGCCTTTGCAGCACGCTCGGCGAGCCGCTTTTGTTTAGATGCAGAGATCGGCATTTAGTACTATACTGATTTAGTTGGAGAAGGGAGAGAAGTTAGGAAACTTAGAGAACAAAAGAGAGAGCGATATGATCTTATCTTAATACTGTTTGTATAAATGCTTTTCCGCAGCATTATTTTGGGAAAAGGAAAGCTCACATTGGACGAAGATAATCGAGCAGTCACAGGAGACTAATAATCGTACGCATCGTTTTGGGTTACATGCAACCGAATTCGTAATGTATTAGCGCCCAGGCCAAAATGAAAGTAGAAATTTCATTGTGACTACTGAAACTCAAACCTGTTAGCAAGTCATTCGAAAAGAGTTTAGTTCACATGTATGTCAAGTTCGATGCACATTTGTGATGAAGTTGCAAGTTAGCATATCAAGCAAGAGATGACGAAATAAGTTTTGCGTATTACTTATATAATGATCAATACATATGATACTATATGTCACTAGTCTTTTTTCGAGTATCCAATTAGGGTTAATGGGCCTTGAGAGAAATTTTCATCTCCAGTCAGAATCGACTCATTGCTCAGATATTCAATTAGATAAAAATTCTCACGATGATGGCTTGTTCGCATTAATTATACTAGTAATGATCCCTAGTGATTTCTAAGGAGTGGGTTAAACTCTGTTAATTGTGATCAATTCTGGCGACGTATTAGGTATTCTTATGAGAGGTAGAGTTAGTTTTACATAAGCTCAGCTGGTTCAATCGGAATATATACAGATAGCTGTAGCTCACATAACCGTTTTTATACTTGGCATTTTTAAAGATAAAGCTTTAAAATTGCGGAAAAATGGCGATTTTTGCTAGTCATTTTGTAAATAGCTTTAAATTTAGAAAGAGTTGGGGATCAAACTACTTCGATAACTATGAAGCTAGATTTTTGTGGAATTACTCTTGCTAACGATGTTTTCCGACAAGGTGAAGCCTAAAGATAAATGATGGATCATAGCAAGGGACGAATATTACAATTTGTGAATTGGAGATGAGCTCATGTCTTAATACCTCGTTTTAATTTGCGCTATCGTTTAAAGTAAATGATTTCACACAATTTTTCGACACAATTCAGTGCCTTCCCCTCTGATAAAACCAGTATCCATCCAAATTATAGTAGTTCATTAGAAATTAGCTGTATAGCGGTTAATAGTTTGAAAGTGCAGAGATTTCATAAGAAATAGAGTCTGTAATTTCGTTTATTATTTAATCATTACATGAAATATGTCAACCTTGTATAGACTCATTTAGTGTTTCATGTGCCTATCGAACCAGTCAATTAATTGCTCGGGATTATTGGGGAAGTAATTGTAACCATCGAAGCGGCGGGTGGTTCCTTCGATCCAGAAGAGTTTTTTGTCTTTGCAGTCAATATTGGCAAAAATGGCCTCGATATCACTAGGCTCGGTCATAATGTCATCATGAACTTGGATGATGAAGGTAGGCCATTTGATTGCTTTGGCATATGGAATCGGGGACATCTCATCAACTCTGAAACTGTTGATCAAGCGAGTATCCTCACATACTTCGTCGAACATATCGGGAACACCCAAAATTTTGCAAATCTGTTTAAAGAATGGTCGCATAGAGACGGGCTGAGGAGAGACCTGGCACAAAACATCCTTAAAGTACTCAGGATACTTGGCGGCAGCAATCATGGTGGAGTTAGCACCAATGCATCGGCTGTAGAGGCCGATCTTCATGTTCTTAAGGTCCGGGCGGCTCTTGACGTACTTCAGTGAGGCAGCGACATCTCGGCTCTCGTAATATCCATTTCCGGTAATACCACCATTGGCAGCTCCAGAGTGTCCGTGGTTACGAAGATCATAGCACAGGACATTGTATCCAGCATTGTGGAGATTCTTGTAGTCGGGCATGAAGTTGACCTCAAAGTCATTGCCACCAGCACTACCAATTGATTTCCATGGCTCTAAGTTGCCGGGGAATCCGGAACGATTCATCCAAAGAACGTGGTTGCAAATAATGAGAAGATTTGAACCCTTGCAGGGAAAGAACCAGCCCTCAAGAGGGGTACCGTCAAGGGAGGGAAAGAAAATCTCCTCGTATTCGAGTCCATACTCTTCGGGTTTGTGGATCAAGGGTGAGCGGATTGGGTGAGCAAAGGCCTCAGCAACACCTTTAAGGGCGGCACTGGCTTGTTCCTTTGTCATAGGCATATTGAGACTTAAGAGGTTGATAATAGAGTTCAAGATGATTATTTTGTTCAAACGGCTCTAAGGGTTTTTATAAGCCAGCTAAAGTACATAGGCAGGGATAAGGCCTAAAACCTAGGCGAAAACTTTCCAATTGCAGATATATCCAACTTTGTTTAAGTTAAGGACATATGTAAATTATATAATAATACAATTGTGTAGGGCTTATTTTCCATATAGTTCTAAAGCATGGCATACTTCTAATAACAAGCCGCATTATCCCAAATAGGATTATTTCCAACTATGGAATTTGTATTCGGTTTTTATTTTTGAGAGTAGGCAAATTGTAATTATTCAGGTTTTCGATCATAATATAGACATATAAGTAAAATCCCAAGATGAAAATTTGATTCTGCAACAAATGAACATTCACTAACGAAGACTGAAACGTTGGAGAACTTTTATCAGACGTAGGTACACTTAATGATGTTTGAGGCATCAGCATTTACCACTTGCGTCACCTCATAGCAATAAATCTCTCTAGCAAATGGATATTTTAACTTGAATATAACAAAATTGCAGCAAAGGGTTACCTTTTTCATTACACTTAGTTTAACTTTTATATTAATTTTTATCACAATATTAAGTAAATAGTGCATTTAGTGTCAAATACTTGTTTTGAACCTTCATTTACTATTTAAACAGAATAACTATTTTTTCATCATAACTCCAGGTATATGCTAATAATCGGAGTAAACTCTTTTAAAACTGTAACTGAAACCCAACTTTGCCAAAATCAAACCAATTTATACCTGTTCCAAAAGAATTCGCTTCATATATTTGCCAGATAATGTAATAAATTTCATAATCAAAGAATAACGATTGCTTGACCTGCATGGTCAGAGGGTTACCTCTTGTCAACCTAGACTTTCAGTTCAGACTCTGTTCAGCCACAAAAGCTCTCAGCTGAATCCCAAAAGGTTAGCATTCAAATATTAATTACTATAGCTATACTTTGCAAATGATATAGAAATGATATAGCACTGTATTTGATTAATATGAATTAGCTTGAATTATATTATTCCGTAATTAATCTCTCTTTGTTCGCTCAATAGAAAAGGTCTAAGTTGAAAGCATGCTCAAGTTTTAATAGGCAGTTTGCATTGGGTTGCACTCACTTATTAGTGAAAAGCATCTCTATAATTCGTTTTTGGATCAATCATTGGACTTTCGAATGCTTAATAATTGCACAAGAATTTGTTTATTACAGTAAACACACTCTTCCTTCTACTCGATAGAGATAAGAAAAATGCATTAATAGCTATTAATGACAAAGATAACCCACGGTTTGTGTTTTATGACAAAGAGCTGTTTTCACCCAAGATATCTGGTTATCCCAACAATTATGTGGTCACTCTTATGACAGTCGTACTTTCAATTTCACCCAGAGTCTCCGCTTTTTAGTGTAAAACAAAACTTTTATTACAACTTTATTATCCTCAAAATTGAGGATGAAAAACTAAACTATTCTTGTAATTTAGATGATTAAATTATAACTGGGTGTAAACCTTAGTAACCTAAGTAACCGTTTATTATTTTCACATTTTATATACAATAATTACTGGCCTTTCGTATTCAGTACAGTTGGAAGACTTAATTGTGACAAATGGTTTGTACATACTTACTAGCTAATATTAATAGAATAAGCATCGACTCATCCATTCAATATGCGCAAAACACTCGATACGGGTTACAATTTGTACATCCAGTCTAACCATGTGGATCCAACCAGTGTCCTGAAAAACTTTTCCTTTTCTTGGAGTCAAAAAGCCAAAGCTGCGACACTTGCCTTAAGATGAACGTGATGGATACCGCTATGATATTGATCTCTTCACCTCGAACTGTGAGCAATGCAACTATGCGACGAATCCATTATTGGTCCAATTTCAGTGCTGAAAAGGGCGTCGTTGATCACATTTCATACTATTTCAGCTATGGTATACTCTAAGTGAGGCTGGCTGATAAAAGCACAGCCAACTGATATTGCTTGATTTAATATGCATAAAGTCTAATTGGGACGTGAAAAGTTTGAGGCTGAGCAGTTAGGAATTTGACATTTTCTACGTCATCGCGTAATTTTACGTTACAATATGTACTTATAATATATCTTACTTATTTACTATACGGTCTCTGCTTTGATAGGTTCTCCAATAAGTAAAATAATAAACAAGTTGGAGATTTATAAATCACTTGGCTCTGGAAATTATAATTTAAATGTCCAAATAAAGCAACACCGCCAGAACTTGTAATTTCCACAAGTCCGCTCTGTTTATTGGGCATCGCCTCTCATTCCATCGTATCCTTTACTTACTTTGTCAATTAAAATTTGTGGCATCAAATGCTTGAGGTCATTTGACCATTAAAGGGTTTTATTCATTCAATTCGTTCAGAATGTAAGGATGAAACTGGTTGATGTGCCTAAAGTTTCGCGCTATTTTGTTCACTGCATTTACACAAGCCATTTTGTGGCTGTATGTGCTAACCTATATAATCGGGTATCTCCCAGTTTTCATTACCACGATTCTATTAGCAATCGTTTTTATTCATTACGTTATTTCACTATATTAATTCGTACTCTTGCAACGAGTTTATCAGCGATATTTAGATACAATAATTCTATAATTCAATCTACTATTACAGAATTTTATTTTTGTTTTATTTGTCTTTCATAGATCGATAAATATCAACTATGCTAAAAATCGCCATAACAAAATTCCTTATAGGGGCTGTTATAATTACCAGAGCTCTCAGCAGCCCCGTCCCTGGAGATGAAATGGCTGTAACGACCGCTAAAAATGGAACTTTTATAGACGGACGTACTAGGCTTATTTCAAGTTACAGAAAAGGGTCTTGTGGGTCATATTGGTATCTCACAAGGTGCTATTATTATTGCCCTTGTGGTTGGTACTACACAAAAAACTGTAACGGACTTTGCTATGATGACGACAATGTAGGGTGCTATGGCACTTGTCCTTCAAGTGCTTCCTTATCGTGCGGCACATGTGATTACAATTAAAAAAATTGAATTAGGCCAATTGCGAGTATTTTCAAGTATAATGTTATATTATTATTATAATTTTCAGTAATATATATTGTTATATTTTTATTATCATCTATTGATGCGATATATCTATATAAATAAATTTTAAGTGTAAAATGATGCTTGACCACAAAGTTGGATTGATATCATCCCTAGTTCTACTTGATATACAAGTTACAACACTAGCCGCGTAAGTGCTTATTCCTCGACTATAATAACGGTTAAAACTTAGGTTAAAGACTAATACAGTATATCTGTGTAACCAAATGAGATATACAATATAGTAATTAGTATTAAAATAATGTTAATCATTCCCGAATTAATAGTAACTTAGAGTAAATTTGTAAATAGTTTCATTCATTCAACGGCGTATACTTTGTTAAGGAAAGTTGTAACTTCGTAAACTAACTATATCTCCTCCCTTTATTTGTATATTGTTAGAATAACTTTTGCGCTGGCTTTATATTTTATACTACCAGCGCAAACGTTATCGTCAAAATGGATATTTTTTTCTACTTCTACATGAGATACTAGTTGTGAGGATTATTAGTTTACAGTAGTTTGGTTGTTGTAATACCTTATCGTGCTCTGATTAAGTACGAAATTTCGCCTACAGCACTAGGTGTAATAGTCTGTCGCCGATCCATATCTACTGAGATGGACCACTCATTTAATACACGAAAACTTTTCCGAAACTACTGAAATCAGGAAATAATTTTTACCCTATTGAAATTTTCACAGAAAAGTGAGTTTAAATAAAGAAAGACCCAGTAGTTTTCCTACAAAACAAATTCAATCACTGTGGCATCGTATGTGAAATATATGAAGTTATTAATTCATATCTACTAATAATAATTTCAATTGTTTTAAGGCATTATTTGCAAGACATTCTGTAGACACTAGTTTTGGGTATAACTTTTCTCTGTTCATTAAGATTACATATTTTAAAGTGGATATTATTCTAGACGCTATATATCCATAGGAATTGACAGAAGAAATGATGCTAAAGGGAAGTTGAATAAAGAAAGAACATCATCTGTTTCGATAGATTTTTAAATTTTATGTCTATATCTTAATAATTTTGCTGAGCTTGTCAGTTTAATTCTACATTTTTAAACGAAATGATAGAAAACTCTTATTTTCTAAGCTTAATTACTCACCTTTCTCTGCGAATTCACCCACTATTGAATATTTGACTTATTTTCTCTACAAGTTAATTTTATTAGAATATACGGTAAATCAAATCGACAGACAATAATACTTTACCATCAACCTCCGTATTCGGGAAAGTTCCAGATATAAATGGCTCACAGAGATTTTGCAATGTTATCATCTCTCAGTAGTGTTAAATAGAATTTCAAAATAATTAGAATATACTCGAGTGAATTCAAATATAAGATTGCATGATGTGATGGAAACTTGTATCATACGATTAGCTTACTTACATTTAAATGAAAGAAAGCCCACCTTCAAATATATCCTTTCTACTGCAGTGCCAATTAAATTCAGGGTGTAAAACTATTAATTTAGAGAATATACTAAAACGTGACAATTCAATTTTCTTTAAATAGGCCCTTATTATCTTTCCGTTTTCTCAATTGAGGATTATTATTGGAGCGACTGTGAATGACGATCGCAGTGTGAGAATATAACCATTAATGAGAATATGCAGTACATTAATTATGACGAAAGATAATATTACTAGAATTGGATTTTTTTTTTCAATGAGGTATTAGTATTTTTATTATTCAATTTTTCAATCTAGGTTTATATTAAACCTTGTTCTTATTTATCGAGGTCGTATATTTTTTCTCCGTATTCAAACAACCTGCAGTAACTTTCGCAAACTCTAGAGATATTACTATCGACTTGCATAATATTAACATTTAAAATGGAGGGATTTTTATCGAAAGTTGGTCTTGGTATTATGATTGTTAACGGAAGTTAACAGTTGAAAATCATTCATATTTTCCTGCCAACAATGAACGCTTCAAACAAATATAATATTGTAACTCAACACACGCATGTTAACAAAAAGTTTCAACTCAGCATGAAAGGATATAATAAATTCAACACTTTTCAAAGTATTTTTATACATTACAGAACCTAAGGCAGCCCGAGTAGACACGATCGCATTCTCCATGGCAAGAAGAGCATTCAGAGCAGCAATTTTTTAGGCAGTTTCTATACCTCTTCTTACAGCCATCCGTGCATTTCGAAGCTTCGGCAATTACAAATAACGAAAACAATAGCACCGCCAGGATAATAAACTGGTTCTTCATGGCAAATGTTGGACTGTGCGGAAGTAAAAAAGTCAACAGGCAGCAGAGAAAAAATATGGAAGGCGAGAAACCGGCGGAATATACGATTACAATGAATTTTCTCATTGCTGACCATGCTCTTAAATAGGATAGGAATGGCGGCAAAAATGAAAATGGTCCAAGGTTAATGAATCAGCGAAGCCAAAAGACACTATTAAACCAAATAACGTAACTAAGCCAGTTAACACAACTAAGCTATATAATTACAAAGCAAAAAATAAGCATAATTAAAATTATTGAGGTCTTTTGTACAAATCTTGTATGAATCATCCTGCCTTTAACCCAATTCCATATTCGAGTTACTATGTATCGTAATGTAAAAGTCGATATTATAGCTTAAATGGTTTGCCATTATGATTAGATACAACCAGGAAAAAACCGAATTCAGTATAGTCAATGAAGTCTAAGTAAGCTAATGAGGATGTTTTTTTTTGACCATTTTATTTTAAATTTTGTCTTAATTGCAGTATAACGATGTTAACATGAAAAGATTTCGAGCTTATGGTAGTAGAACTCAGGTGACTTTCGAAGCCTGAACTTTGTATACTGCTACTATTTCATCGAACTCACAGTACAATGATAATGTCCATTATATTTGTACGAATATCTTAGGAATACTACATGAACTTTGTAGAGAGTTCAAATTAATTCTAGAGGGCTAAACGTGTATTACTTAGAATGGAAATTCGCGCCTCATCTATTCTAACTTAAACTTACGATTTCCCTTTCATCTGTAAGTATAATATTTCGCCTACTTCATTACGTGCTTTACGCACTTTCGAAATTGGAAGAATTAAGGAGATGTATACAATACAAAGATTTATTGAATAATATTAACCATAAATCCTCCTAGAGCTAGCTACAATATTGACAATGTTAGAAAACAAGTGTTTATTTCGCTGTAATTTATTTCGATATCACGCAAAAATTTTATTTATACTTAAACACAAATACCACTGCCACAACCCGAATAGTCACTATCAAACCTAGAGATGTAACTGTGACAATTCAACTTTTCTAAGAATGAACGGATCATTTTAAGAAACAGACTACAGTTTGCAGATATTATGGCCAATTTGCTATATCGATGCCCAGTTGTTACTAAGTCAAAATAAAATAGCGTAATGGGGTCGCAAATGTTAAAATGAACCGGTTAAATATGAGGTGATTTTTTAGGATTTTTCAATGGAAAATAAAAACTATTTTCAAGCAATTTAGGAGATTTCCAAAACTGCAGATAAAGTTGAGAGTCAGACAATCGTTCAGAAGTCAAAGTGAGGGAAGGTTGGGAAAGAGTGGATTTGTCAAGTATTTTCACAGTTAGAAATGAAGTGGTAGGAAGAATGGGTAGGAGCGACATAATCCTCTTGGTTCTAAATTGGATCACGAGTGGGTTGTGAAGTAAAAAGTCTTTTTTTGGGAGCTGCTTAAGAACCCTGGTCAAATCTAAAACCTAAGTTACACTGTAATGAGGCAAATTTGAGTAATCGGTGTAAGAAAATTTTTGGTCTGAATAGAGAAATATCACGCGGCTCCTTCCTTCCTGGTCCAATAATACCATAGTACTTCACAGAGGTGACAAAATATTACGGAAAGAACACTAGAGAGTAGTATCAGCATTGTACATCAAGATAATAGAGAATATAGAAGAGAGTAAAGAGGATGTGCTAAAAGATAAATTTGGTTATACAAAATATTGAAATAAAATATATATTGAAATACCATATTAATAGACTAAATTACGGTATAGGTTGAAAATATGAGAAAAAAATCGGCACAATTCAGGAGGATAGTGTATATGCAGTTCCAAAGATCGTAATCATATATAGCTACTTAAATATTCATATCATTTACATTTCTTACACTATTTCGAGCTCTGCTTCTCTTATCCATCCAGTTCCGGTGTCTCTGCTTAAAATTCAAAGCGTAGCCACTCCTAGGGTAAATTGTCACAGAATTGATCCGTTGCGCAAAATCGCTGATTTATGCTAGTCCCCTCGACAATTACGGTAATTGGAGTCAATTCAGACGATGCTTTGGTCTAAGCTTTCTGAAGAACAAGCAAGTTTATTTTTCATTTGACCCACAACTCTAATTCCTCTTTAGAAGCGTCCACAAGTAGAGCGACCAAGTCCGATCCTGTGCTTATCTAATACCTCTTTTTTTTATATACTCGTTGTTTGCATGCTTATAGAACCTTGTCTTAAAGTTGTTCTTAGGAGTCCACCTCAATTTAAAACTCGATCTCAGCTCTACCACTTCTCGGCCTCCTCTTAATTTCTCTAAGGAAACATATTCCTAATAGTCGCTAAACTATTACAACACACCTCTTTGGGTACACTAGAGCGCATTTCTACGCTTTATAAAATTGAGGCTGGCGCGAAACCCGAAAAGTTTTAACTTCCATGGTAGATGTTTTGGTAGCCACAAATGAATTCTGTTCTCGCGCTTCTACTTGTAGCGTTCGTGCTACGGCTAGCAATGTCCGCCACTGTGGTTGACTTCTACGGCAGTTCAGGGGAAAGAACTCGGCTGTCATATGGGGAAGGGGAGTCGAAGCCCCTCAACGGCGGTTGGTTACACACCAATCTATGCAGAATTTCTGTGCCACCGCCTGGTAATGGCGAGTGTAGATTTTACTTCAAAACTGGTGGGCAGATCACGCTGCGTGCGGGACAGTCTGCAAACGTCCAAAGCCAACCCCCGATGGTCAATTCTAGATGCTGGTCGCACTAGCCTGAAATATCCATCCAATAGGCTTTCACTGTGGGCGACACGTGTCGTCCGACCACAGTGAAAGCTCTGAAGGATTCGGAGGGTCGAGTTGATCCAAATTTAGCTAAAAAAAGATATCGAATTGCACTTCACAATAGGTCATATTTATAAACTTCTATACATCTTCTTTCATAGTACAATATAGCGCTAAATAGTTAAGCTTAAACTGGAGTAATGGTCTACACCTAGAACTCTTGTGTTAGCATCTATGCGCTGGCAGGCAATTATGGCAATGATATGTATGTTTTAAGGAGCTTCTTCACTTGCGGTCCAAGGCAGATTGTTGAAGTGACGGTACTGGACAGATGTGTCGAATGGACTCAAAAGGGAGTAGTAGAATTAAATTGTTTACAACGAACACTTCACATGCCTTCCTTCTGTTGAATATATCTATAATACAGTACAAATATTGTACAATATAGCTATTGCAAATACAATAATCATGCCAGCAATTTGTGTAAAGCCCAATATAATCTATTTACTACTGTAATAATTTCTTTCTTATCAACATTTTACCTTATTAGCTTTTTAAGGATATATTTTTTGCAGGCCTTGTCGTTATTCCTTGGACCAGAAGGAAGTCGTGTGATTTTTCTCTATTCAGAAATGATCAGTTTTCTTTCACCTACAAGTTCAGTTTTCATCTCTCTGAAATAATTTTATTGTGTAACCTAATGATGTGGCTGAGGTTCTTTGCAATTTTCTTATGACTTTTATCGAGAAGCTAACAAAAAGAACTTTAGCTCATTTTCACGAGAAAGATGCAGATGAGTTGTACTGCTACAGGGGGATATGGTCAATTGACCATGCTGTAACTGCAATTTCAGACGCCGTACACTATACATCATTGCTGGTTTAAAGCGTTTCGGACGATTGCAAACAGTCTTTTCAAGTCAGCCTCGACTCTTTTAGAATCATATACTCTAAGCACGTCATGCCACATCTCGGTATCGTGCCAAGCTTGGTCCCAATACCCGAGTAACTCAACCCACGTCGTGACTGCTCCGCTTCTAATTGCATCAATGATCACCTCCATGCCTGAATAATCGGTTGGTGCTGACCATATGAAACCCCTTGTGCAGTGTCGGGGAGAGCATGCCAACCATAACCAAGTTGCTGCCCATGCATTGGGCCAAAACGTACCGCAGTGCTTGCATGGAAAGGTTGCGGTCGCTATTACTTTGCTTGTCAGTGCTTGCAGTCCGTCAACATCGTCCTGAGTGGAGTACTTGAATACATTAAACGAACCAGTTATGCAATCGTCAATTGCGTCCACCCATTGGTGCAGTAGCGAAGCAGCCAGAGTGAATGCCGTGCGTGGTAGGCAGGTGTGTTCTTGGTGATCATTCACCTGTCTGAAGCCTGCTGTACATGTTGCCATATATGCTTCACGTGTGCACAAGTAACACCACATTCTCACGCGTGCCGAGACTCCCTGCCATACTGCTTCGTCCTCCTCGGCCAGCCGTAGCTGTTCGGTAAGACCGGGTTCCCTGCCAACATCAACGACTTTAAAATCAGTCGTCACTGCGCCATCGCATTTTAAATGCTCTGCCTCATGGACCAGTCTTCGGACCTCATTATCACATGATAGCTCATTCACTACTTCGATCGAAAAGTTCTCCCTGCCTGTATTCACTAGAAAGTGCGCGAGTTCCACGTCACAATTGCCATCGCCATCTGCGTCGAAAGCCTTATCCAACATACCAATCCCAGCTGTAAAACAACTAATGGCATCAACCCGGTGTCGTTGTTCTGGACTGACTACCATCTCGCACCACATCGACCAGCTATCAGCCGTCAAACTCTCGCCCCAATCAATTCTGGCCCGAGGTCCATACACGCTCCTCACTGGAACAGCCAGAAGTGATAAAATCACTTGATACAATGTGGCACTAGTTGTACAGGGCTCTAATATGGTGCTGGCACATTGCCGAGCTAGTGGCTCTCCAAATAATCTCTGCACGTACATTATTCTAGCTAGCGTCTTTGGAGTTGTTTGTCGCCCAGCACAGCGGCGACGAGAAAGGATGCAACCCACGCACATCGGGTCTCCTCCGCGTAGATTGTGTTTCAACCGCAACTCCTCACTTACTCCGATTACATCATACTGTGCCCAGGTTACTCTTCCATCACAAACATATTCGACCCTACATTGGGTCATGCTTTCAGGGGGTGCTGTGGGTTCTGTCACCTTTTGTCCGTTCGCACCAGCATTCGCATTGGGCATCGGGCAGGACGCAATTCGACAGGCCGATGAGTTTAATCCAAAAAGTTCCTGCTGATGAAACCGTCTAAAAGTAGGGTCGAAGTGTGTCAAAGTTGCCATCACATGCTCATTGGTCAGTCTTTTCTAAGATGCAACACCACTCAATTTAGCTTCCCCTGCTCGTTCATTGGCACTATCTACTGTCATTACCTTATCATCTTGAAAACCACTGTTCTCATTGCTCAGATTCAGATCCACTCCAAATAGTTTGGTTATCTTCGAATCATTTGTACATGAACTATTAAGATCTTTAGTCCCAAATTTTACTATATCAACCGAAGCATTCATTTCGTTCCCTTTGCGCCCATTATCCTCTTGTAGTCGATTAATCAATTCTAGGTTCTCTCCGAATACACGTTGTTTACTCATGTTAAAGTTTGAATATTCTCGATTGTGGAATAAAATGAAATATATAAATATAAATATAAATATAAACGTGAAAGATGGTGAAGATGTATTGCAACATTACATCTCTCTCATTTCACATTACACCACTTTCCTTTTAGAAGCTTTTTTATCATATGTACAAACAAGTAAATCGAGTAATTAAAATTTTTCTAGAGATTGATTTCTGAAGATAATGAGGCGCAAGCTTTAATAAGCCTGTGTTACGTTTCGTAGTTTCAGCTCGTCTTATACTTGTGACTATTTTGTGATATCATCATTATATGCATATATATTTTGGCTTTTGGACATTGGAATAAAGTAAGCGGAGTTTTCTCTTACTCTCCTATCTCAAACTATCCATAACATTTGGTGGTGAACTCGCATCGAATCCTAAGATGCTCCCCAAGACAGATACCGCCTATGTGCCTGCAGCAACTTTCGACCTCCAAGATATTCCTTCATTCATGGGAGCAACGCAGAATAACGCGGATGAATGGCTCGAGCAGCTGGAATTCACTGCAAGAGTACAAAACTGGTCAGACCGGTTAAGGACCCGCGCCCTTGCTCAAAAATTGTCGCATGATGCCAAGGATTGGTTCAACGACCTTCCGAATGAGACAATAGCAAGTTGGGTAGAGTTGAAGAGTGCGTTTGAAAAGCAATACGTACGAAATGGGCATATATGCGCTTATTTCCAGAAGCTCATCAACTTGAAACAGCGGGATGGAGAGCATGTAGCGGTTGTATGCGCTCAACTGGTGCGGCTACTGCGTAAAGAGAGAGTTATCATCAAGGAGGAAGACCAGATTGCTATACTGAGATTAGCAGTCAGAAAGTCACTAGCGCAGCATATAACCTGGGGTAACCTGGCTACCCTGGCTGACGCAATAGAAGAGGTACACCAGGCCGAGGATTTGTATCGTACCTTCGAGGAGACTACTAGATCAATAATGAAGCGAGCTTCCACGTCTGAGACGAACCCCAAGCAGCCGTTGAACGAAAGTCACTTTAAAAGAAAAGGACGTTTTCGTCGCCAAGGTAAAAATTGCAAAAGGGACAAGAACGAGAAGTCAGAGAAGGAACCCAAATCTGCGGAGGAACCGAAAAGATGCTATATATGCGGCGATCCGAATCACCTGCTGCGGGGCTGCCCAAAGAAATTTGTCACGATTTCTGCAGTAAGTATGACATCCGCACCGAGGACGTTAACTGTAACCGTTTTTGAGACTGTTAGACTTTCGAATTCTTATCCTTATAGAATAGAATTCAATTCAAGGTAGAATAGAATTCAGAAAGAGGTGAGGGAAAATAAACAAAAGGGAGTGAGTTTAAATAGAATTTTGGGAGTATCTAAGTGAAGCATTAATACACCAATGATAAATTTGTGATCAATAAGTAGGTTAGGTGTAAATGTTTTGTGTACTGGAGTCGATTCTGAAGGAATATTTGGGTTGAATATAAAAATAATTAGTTGTCATGAAACTTCTGGAACGCGCTTTTATCAATCTTGAACCTCTTGAATTGGAGTATTTGGAACTCCGAACTCTCCAGAACTCGAGAAATCTTACAATTTTGTTTCTACAAAATCATGTTTTTCTGTAATAATACTTTCCAAGTTTACTCTCCTTAAACATACACTTTTATTTCAAATCTAAATATATTTAATACTGCTAATGTATATAATGATTAATTGTGAACAAGTTAATATATTTAGATACTTAGAATGAGCTACACTCTGGATTTTGAGTTTTGAAAAATACACTATGGGGTTTGATTCGATTGACGCCGTAGCTCTCAGTGCCATCATCAGCTCGAAAGAATTTGTTGGTGTGTACCCAAGTGCATTTCTCAGGAGTGTCTTCACAGCGGAATATTTGCCTCTCATTTATAAAACTTGATGATATTGGATCCTGGCTATTTACAAATCTCACGTGTTTTCCGTTGGTTATTTCCTCTATACGCTGTGCAAATTGTGCGTTTCCTGCGGCAGGTTGGCCAAAAGTGGGTATTTCTAGCGATATACTATTTATCCGTGGATCGAAACTAATTCTATAGGCCGCTATTTGTGCTGCAGCTCCACCCAGGCTGTGTCCAGTAAGTATAATTCTAGTCGGTTTACCACGTTGAACTAAATTCGTTAAATTTTGGGTCATATCCACGTATATTCTGTCCACATAGTCGTAGAATCCTTTCGCTATTCGAACACCATTGACCTTAGAAAAATAATGTCCCAGACGCACGTCGTCTAGAACATCTTGCAGATCATCGGTGCCCGCAAACGAAATTATTATACTGTCTTTAGCTTTGGCCATAAACGCTTTTGAATTTGCTTTGACATAGGGTCTAAAGAATCCTCCTGAAGTATTCAACTGCTCGAATAATTTAGGCATTTGTGCGTCCACGCAGTATGATAAAATTGCAAAACATCTTAGTTTTTCTCCGTAATTTTGGTCGATGTTGAAGCTCGGAATATTGAAGCTGCCATCAGCATTTAATAAATTTTTACAGTTCGGTTCTGGGAACGTACTACCACCAATTACTCTGCCTCGACCCTGTCGCGTATCGTTTAAGCCTAGTTCTGTTTCTATTTCTGGAATTTCTTCCGGAGCGACTATTGGGCCTGTTATTTCCGTTAAGGTAGGCTCCTGTTCAGTTGATTTTATCGCATTCTCACTATTTCAAATAAATATTTGTAAAATTTCTATCCATACTAGCTTCAGCAATTGAGGTAAAAGAGGATCCTACTTTGTTTGACTGATATTAATCTTGGTAGTATTGAGCTGTGGTTGATTTAATTTAGGAGACCCTTTACTCGAAATATTTCTGGATGCATTGGAAAGAAGTTGCTGTGCGTATGCGAATGGAAGTATCAAAAATAAGGCAAGGATAAAACGCATTTTCAATACCGCGTAACAAATATTTTGGAAAGGGCGGGAAGTTTAAAATGTATCCCTAGCTGCATGGCCCATATATATACAAACCATCACTAAAATAGTGTAATTTTGATTGGTTTATTTGTAATAAGTACGCTATTCCTTTACCCGTTGAACATATTTCTCTACCTTGAACCACCGAGGGATATCTAAATGCGCCACATATAATATAGCCCCTTTTTTGTGATATACCTTCAAAAACCTAACCAATTGGCAGTACTGTGCAGCACCGTAGAAATTTCCACTTGACCACCCAGCGGTGGCTCTTATCCGAAATTTTTAACCATTTAGGCACTTGGACATCCACCAAAGATCCTACTTTTTCCCTCTTGAATTCCTTAGGGGTAATTCATTTAATTAGTGCTTCATTTCATCTTCCTTTAGTGGTGCTCTTTATTATATAATCATTCTTGTATTCTAATCTAGTGTAACCAATGGCCCTTTTAGAGATAAAAAATTCTACTGTCTTTATCCTTCTATCTGTCAAGTCTAACAATTGGAACTGACGCGTATCTTACAAGGTCGAATGCCCTTATTGAATTTCATTTAATGAATTTTTTAAGTGATTAATAAATTGTAACTTAGACAGACTAAGTTTTAATTAATATCATTTGATTACGAAATAGTATGTTATAGTTGGTGTTATGTGTGATAATTTGTGAAGTGATATCACTCCACACAACCTTGAGTGTCTTGGTTTGTATTATATTTATATATTTTACCCATTTGATAACAGTTAAAAAGAACAAGCCTTATATTGATACAGTTTCATTGAATAATAAGTAATAAGAGTATTACTTTGACTTCTGGGTCTCTATGGTAAAAAAGCTATAATAATAAAGAAAAATAAAAGCAAGGGTCAGAGGAACAAATAACTACTGATTATTAAATGAAGAAGAACTCAAACTTACAGATTTTGTAAAACGATTATAGTATAAATCAAAACAAACTGACTATTAAAAACAAATATGCAATGCCTAGGTTTAAGAGAATAAACTCGCCTTGGAAATTGTTAAAGAAATTTTTATTTTTCACTTTATCCCTTTCATGTCATCAGAGCAAACTAAATGAGGTTGGTTACAGGTAACAAACACAACTGTGTAGGTTGCACTTGACTATCTATATGGACTTGTAAAATAGCTTTTATATCGTAGGTTATATTATAAACATGAAATTTTAAGTATCAAATTCCCAATGATGGACGGTATAATAAGAGGAAAATTTATGATGACGTTTCACTATGAAATCAAGAAGAGTAATAAGCCACCCTCTCTGCAGAGAATTTTGAAAAAAAAAATTTTTCTTACGTTGCCAATTTTATTGGAATAGTAAAGGGGGTGTTCACGCTGCCGCAATTTTTGATCATAAATAAGCAAAATAGCGCATTGTGATTGGCTAATGATTATTAGTAGCTAGTTAAAATGCAGAATTTTGCTTAATTTTAAACATAATAATCCGAATAAGCTCTTCTTGATTACATAGTGAAACGTCATCATGAATTTTCCTCTTAATATACCGTCTATTATTGGGAATTTGATACTTAATATTTCCTAAGTAATTATATATGAATCCATGTAGTAGATTATTTAAAGCAAGGGTAGGGCTATCATCACTGTGTATCGCCAATTGGTGCTGTTAGAATGGAGGTAGTTATGGAAGTTAATAGTCAAAATATACCATCTCGAACTCAAAAAGCTAGCCGTCTAGCCAGACCGGCAACTATTTCACGCCGGATCAAGACCATTTTTGGGTTATCGACTTCCATGGCGAGAGCCCATGATGCACGAGTTTCCAGACACTCGTTCGGATTGGGCAATCTATGAATGGATTAAGCAAATTTTCCAGGGTAAACGTAAAGTGTACTGATTGCTTTTCTATTTACAAATGGAGAATGTAGATAATATAATATAGTCCTTGGCACTTACTCTAGGGTCATATAAATCAGAAAAGTTGAAGGAGAGTTGCACCAAGCCAAAAGTGTATGATTGTAATGACGAGAATTTGCCCTCAATGGAGTTAGTTAAAAGAAAGGTAGACACGATGCCAGCGAATCTATTCAGTAGAGTAGAACCAAAAGGTGATTTAGAGGAAAAAGGATAATTTTTTGTCTGTAAACTCTACTTAACATACCGTACTAAGTTCAATGTTTCTCCAATTAACTCCTTAATTTAATTATATTAGATACATGTAAGAAAGGATATTCTTTACGTCCTAGGACGGCACAAAATGGGTTAGCGGAAACCAATTCAACGAATACAAGTGAAAACGATGATGTGTCAAATGGACCTGCTATACTGACAGAAGCAATTGGCAATAAAAGAAGCGCGGAAGAGAGCGATATCGAAGAAATTATGGGTAGCGACGAGGAAAGTGTCGAGCGAATTATATGGGGATACAAGAGAATAAAAAGTATCCTGTAATATTTAATGATAAAATTAAAAAAAATTCTAATTAATAATTCAACAAGCAATAAAATTTATAATTTAGCCATCATTAATTAAAGCATTTTATATTGGAGTTACAATTTTCTTCCAAATAAGTAGTTTTGCGATATAGGGAAGTTTTCATTTTCACTGTCTATTTTAAGCATTTTATCATTACATCGATCCAAGCATTTTCCAAACGTGGACTTCTTACAGGGATGCTTAAATTGAGTCAACCAAAAAAATTACGATAAACAGTTATGTAACAAACCAACTAATTAGGATGAAAACTGAGTTTTTTGCTAGATACTTGGAGTTTCAAGGTAGTCTGAGATAGTTATATCACGATTTGATTCATCCGGAGTGCCAAGACATATAATGAAGCTGGGATAATGGATTAAGATTCATGATGGTGACTCATGTTAAGCTTAAATCGGGCCAACCAATTAAAGTAACGACAAATGGTCTGGTAACAAACCAACGAATTAGGATGGAAACTGAGTCTTTTGCAAGATACTCAGAGTTTCGAGATTATATCAATCTGCTAGTAATTTGATGGATCCCATTTTGTGGAAATAATTATAAAAGGAGGCGTTCTTACCTCTTCTCTTCCCTCATCCAAAAATTTTTCTATTACCATCTTTCAGCAAAATGAAGTTATTTTTTGTCGCTCTGCTTATGCTTGTTGCAGTAACACAAGCATGTGAAACATTATGCTGGTATACCTCTGGTGAGGGATACGGATATTGTGATTACGCATGTAAAGGAGGACACAACTTCGCATATAACTTCGCATCCGCACTCAGGCGCAATGGTTACAAGGGTTGCTCTGTTGTAGGAAGTGCAGAGACCGATGTTCACTGTAATAACATGTCGGGGTGCAAAAGCCACACCTGGAAATCGTGCTGAGCAATTCACCTAAATGAGGACGAATACATAGACATTGAATGTATCTGGAATGGCAAATGAGTTAATTCTTTATTTATCTGAAGAGTCTAATAAATCCCTTTAGCTTTATGCAAAGTCTTAAAAGCACTTTTACAATAACGAAGATTTATTTTGAGTTTTTAAACATAAAATAATTAATTATAGCGAGAATCCGGGTGTTAACTAGGGCCTCACAAGGACATAAGAAAATATATGGATTATTAATTACTATACTATTTCACGATCCTTTAACGAAACCCTGGCTATAGCTCGGATTTTTTTCTTGGAATTCATTGTTTATGTATAATTACTAGTGGCAAAATATACTGTACAACTACTGTATGTTAAAGAAATTTTAGGTATTATGGTTCACTTAACACCTATTTGAATACCAATACCTAATGCGTTAGGCTGAAACTGCTGATAAAGAGTTGCCAAAGGAAAAAAATCCGCGTTATTTTAAAGTGATTTTTGATGACTTAACAATGTAAGTTTTTTATAACCAATTTAACGGATTTCCAAATCTGGAGGAATAGTTAAAAATCCGATGATCGATCAGCTTTCGATGTGAGAGATGATTATTATAGAGGAGTCCAAAAGTAGAAATATTTTTGTAACAAGTACAGACTGCTATATGATTCTTGTATCACAGTTTCTAACGACCACTGTAGTTATGTATGCATCATAAGGAATTTCATACTGTGTGCCAAGCGGTACGCCAAAAGTGGACGTCAAAGTGTAATGGGTCAGGGAGTCACTGTCACTATCTCAACTTCAGCTGGTAATAAACCGCACAACTCACAACTATAATCCTCTAATGGAACTCCGAGAGTAGAGGTTTTTGTGAGAGTTGCTGTGCTCAAGCTTTCAGTGAAGATAATTGTATTGTTGATAATCATCACTCTTGGAGCTGGCGGAACGCAATCGCATGGAGTCCTTAGTGACGTGCTAATGGTAGATGTTAAAGTAAATATTTTTCCTAGAAGCTGGGGCTTTGTGGGCGTTGGTGTGAAGGGACTAGCATTATTCTCAGCACATCTTTTTGAGATTTCATTCTGCTTAAGTATTGATGAGCTTTGCAGAGAAAAAGCTTGACATAGGCAACCAACAAAATAAATAGGGATTATGGATGCTTTAAAGCCTTTCATTCTAGTATGATTTAAGGAAGAGAAAACTATTGTGTAAATACAAAAAAAAAAATAGCGATTATT
>NW_027192236.1:0-5431 GCF_041956535.1 Calcarisporiella thermophila
CCCAGGGATAGTCCACTACACTAACCCTCCCCCGCCATTGACATTAACTTCATGTAATATATGGAAATTAAATAAAAGTTTCCATTAATTGATCAAAAAAAAACAAAAAAACATGATACTTTACAGTCGCCCTTGGTTGGCGTAGTGGTTTGGGACCCCGGAGCCGAATCACTAGGTTGTGGGTTCGATTCTTGTAGGTGACGCTCGTCCATGAGAGTTTGCCGGGTTTTTCTCAGGACTCAACCGCTATCAATAGTATAGCAACAAGCAAGTAATATCAAGCGGCTACAAAAATAAGTAGCAAAAGTCCTTAGGAGAAATCTAACCACAAATATGGGAGGCCAGGGGCAATACCTGGGGGAATCTGATATAAAAGTCTACTCTTCCTTTCCAATATTTCACATCAAAAGACGAAATAATTTACTGTTGGGGGAGACCAAGAGGAGATTTCCCTATGTATTCCAAAAGATCAAGAGATCACTTTCAATTTGTCACCTTCCCTCTAAGAGAATTTGAGGGGTCAGTGGCAATAGTATGGCAACTGAGCAAGAAATAACAAACTGCTAAAAAAATAGGTATGAGTCTACACTTTCACTCTATTAAGATAAAAATTGGTAAGTAAACGTAGTAATCTATTCCAAATTGAGAAAATAATATATTATTTTAAGTTGCTTGATGTGAAGCATCGCAGTGAATAGCTACACAGACATTGCTGGGTAATTCATTATTTCAAATTGATCTCGTCAGGAACTCCAAAAAAAACAAGTTTTATTAATTTCTTATTATTGTATTCACTTTCATGCAAATGGAGGCATTGAATCACTGTTTTTAGAGTTGTAAACTGACTAATCACTTAGCAAAATAAGCTGTTAGTTTCATTTAATATATTTTCGCTCAAATGCGTTAATAATTTTCAATACTCGATGAGTCATTTTTTAAGGCTTGCAATATTTTGTGACGAGAATTAAATTGAGGTGGAAAAATATCTATAAATGAGAGGAACGCTAGCTTTATAGTTTCATACTATACACTATCTTATATTTCCATATAGAATGCATTTGTCTCAGATCTCCAAAGAGGAAATAATTCCTATTCCAAACACACCCTATTTACTTACTCCATACCTTTCAACAGATCGTCATGCTATGGTTAATGCCTTCGCTGATCCAGATGTATACGCCAATGCATCACGCATTCCAATACCATACACACTTGCCGATGCCGATGAATTTCTTAATAACATCTGTAAATCTTCAGACCAATTCTGTTTTGCACTAAGACATGACAAAGATTATATCGGCTCGGTCAGCATAAAAAAAATAATACCGGATGAGGCGAAGGAACATGAAGTGGAAGAAGGCTCATGGGAAGTTGGATACGCATTGGCAAAGGAATGGAGGGGTAAAGGTTTAATGGTGCCAGTTGTTCGTACTTTAGTGGAAGAAGTCGCATTTAAGCGGGCTGGTTTGAAGAAGATTTATGGATTTGCACGGGTCGGTAATTGGGCATCGCGTCGAATTATGGAAAAGGTCGGCTTTGAATTTTTGGGCGAAATTGAACATGATGTCAGTAAAGTAAATCAACCTGGGGTCATGATAAGGGTCTGGAAATTTATTAGACACAACGATTAGATACTGTAGTATATTTTGAAGGATAAAGTTGATCCGCATTGCGCAGCACCTCGTAACCACTGTATCATGTAATTTACTAATAGTAGAGAAGTGTATTTGATGGATTGCATGCAACATTTTATATTTGATATAAAGAATAAATAAACAATAGATAGAAAAGTCCACAATATAAGCAGAAATTCATTAAAGTATTTTAATTTCGTATTACTATTATTTTATTAATTTCAGTAATTCGGCTTAGAATAGAGAGGTTTTTTTTTTTTGAATGACGCAGTTAAGACTAACTCTTTGAAAAATTTATTGAAAAGTATCCTATTCTATTAAAAAGGTAGGGTAGCTTCTACGTCAAAATCACCCAGGTAATACTCCTGGCCTACCTCGAAGGATCTGGGAGAAAGAAGGAAAAGGAAGAAAAAAGTTATAGGTGTAAGATGAAGAGAGAAAAAGTGAACGGGAAAGAGTTAGGAAAAAGAGGAAGAGAAATTAGCGTAATAAAGAAAGGGAAGGTAAAGACTGGAAAGGAATAAATGTTAGTGAGAAGGATATAAAAAGTTGGGCATCAATATTAAGATAAGTATGTGCATGAAATAATGTAAAAAGAGAAAAAAATTAAAAAAAAAGTAAAAAAAAGTGATAAGAGAGATAAAGGAAATGGTATATATACAGCAGTGAGAGGTTGGATTCGGTTCTCAAAGCCGGAGTTGGGACTGGGATTTGAATTTTAGAGGTGTCCTGGATAAAAATCACAGATTCATCTATGATATTCACTCAGGTTCCCCGTGACCATTTATCGATGAAGTCTTTTTTCCGATCCTGTTTCATTGCCATCCACCACCTAGACTTTACTCCTCGCTGTAGTTCGCGGTCAAGTTGTTTGGTTATGGCTACCGGGTTGGGTTGGACATCGTCCAGCATTAATTCAAGTCTCGAGCGGTATATTATCCACAGGGCTATGTCGTGGCTCAGAGCAACCACTTCGTTGAAGCGTTGACTTATTTGTTTGCCTTGTCCGAACAGTCTGTATTCTTTCGTGGATTCGTGTGGCGGTATTCCAACTATTCGGCAGTTTATCTCATCAACTCTTTGCCAGAGTTGCGCGATAGCTGGGCAGTCTAGAAAGGCATGGGCAATTGTTTCGGGTATTCCTAAGGAGCACCTTTGCAAGTATTTGGATCTCCAGTCCATTTGCTAGTGATGATTCCGGGAACTATTTTGTGCTTCATAAGTCTCTAGCGAAGGGTTCTGGGCTTGGGTTCTGACGGACGACTTTTCCACCTGGCCCATGCCTTCGTCCATCTGGTTACATCACAGGAAACATCTTTCCTTTCCTCATTAATTTTTTTGTCCTCGGACTCGAACTCGAGCTTACTGTTCTCACCACGAATTCTTAATTCCTTATAACAAATCTGTTATGAGAATATTGGCTGTTGGAAAGGAAAAGCCACGTAAACAGTCACTTAGATACTTGGGAAGTGAGGTGACGGTCTTTACAGTAAGCAGGTCCACCCGAAGACATCACATGACCGAAGTTAAGGTTGTATTTTTGATCTTTTGTTGTTTCTTTATGATCGTTTGTTTTGAAAAGATGCGTTTTTAGTTTATCCTTAGGAACATCTATTTTGTCTAGTTGTCCTCACCAATTCCCTGAATTATAAAGATAAATCTCTTATTTTTATCAAGATCTGGACACCCCTCCACACAAACCTCCTTTCGCCCGTAACAAATCATTGTTGCGTCGGATTTAAGTCTAATAAGGGTTATCCCAGCGATCCTTTAGCTATCCAAAAGCTCTCTCTATCGCTCTATATCCACCACTTCAGAAGACGTAGACGATGCAAAGGATGGTTATATAATCAGATAATCACTAAAGCACGTCTTTATTATAAATGAAATCTCGGTCTTTTATACTGTTGTTAACGTATCACATAGGGAAGAATAATAATAAAAGTAATAAAATGTCATATTTCGATATAATAAAGTTATAATAAAATAAGGTTGGTGTAATAAACAATCGCATCAAACTAAATATTCTCACAAAAGAGATCAGTTAAAGAGGTAAATAATAAATAATAAAATGATCAAGTAACAGAATCTAAGTTTTTTTTTTTCAACTAGGGAAACTTTTTATTGAAATGTCTCCTGCACAGTTAAAACGGTAGGGTAACTTCTACGTCAAAATCACCTGGGTATTGTCCCCAGCCTACCTTGAAGTGGTTTACAAATAAGGAGAAGGTAGATAGATTGTTAGAGTTGGTTGATTTGAATGCTTGAGTATATAAGATAATGAAATGTAGATAGATAAATTTTCTTTACTCTCGCATACCGTTTGATATGCAGAGAGCAAAGGTGCTGAGAGAAAATGACATTTACTGTCGCTGTAATATATATCTAAGCTCATGTTCCATTGGGACTACTGGCCGCTTTTTCCTTAGGGAGGCTCTTGGTCATTAAGGGGCTCTTGTTCTTTGATGGGCTTTTTGGCCTAGAGATAGTTTTCTGTGTTGGGAGGTCGATCCGCGTAGGACTGAAGTCGAACTTCATATTCTTTTGGGATGCAAGGAATTCTTGCAGGTTCACCGTTTTGATTTCGGGACTCCTCTTGGCTGGCACAGTGGATAGTTCTAAACCGGTTATTCCGCTGAATACTTTGGATCCTAGGGGGATGGTATTAGGTGTGTTTATCTGATGAGTGCTGGATGGTTTGCTGGTATCTTCCTGTTTCTTCTCTGACTTCTCCACCTCGTTGTCTGTATTCATTCTGTCTGGCGTGATTTCGCGATTGAGCGGGGTAGGGGTTTGGACGGGTTTATATTCTTACCTCTTGATGCTGCTTATTCTTCTTTGGACATTCTACGTGTATGTGGCCAGGAGTCTTACAGTAATTGCACACTGGAGTAGATCCTCTCCAAGAAAGGATTATTTGATCCTCATCGATGGCCAATTGGCGAGGTAGGATATTTTCCAAAGGTCTCCGGGTTCGGTTCGAGTATGGCGTAGCAGTGGTCTTGCAACCACCCTGTGTTGCCGTAATAATATTGAAAGTCGATCTGGATGACTCTGGCAATCTTGGACAAGGCTGCTTCCAATTTCACTCTGAGAGTTTCCTCTTCCTGACCGGGGAGGTCATTAATTCTGACGTTTAGTACTCTCTGGGAGTTAGAGATTGTCTTAAAACACGGAACCTTCCTATCATTCGCGTAAAAACCTTCTTTGATTACTTCATGAATGTCCATTTCATTCCAGAATGCGAGAATGATGGTCTTGGACTGTCCCAGGATCTTGATAGCTGCTACTCGTTTTTGATACTTCTCGTACAGTAGCTTCACTGCCTCTTGGGATGAGAACTCAAAACGCGAAAACTTGAATGTAACCGAGTTTTTGAAAGAGGATCTCGGCGGGCTTGTGTTAACATTCTCCAGGGTAGGTTTCTCGCCTGGGTCTTTGGTTTTCTGGGTGCATGCTACGCGTAAGGCATCCGCATAGGATGGATGGATATCAGGGGGAACGCTGGTCATCCGGATTTTGATCCCGTTTCCTGAATGTTTTTTTTTTTGATCAATCAACGGAGCTTTTATTAGTTTCCGTAGCTTACAAGAGTTTAATGATTACAATGAAATAAGAAAGGGGGGGAATAAAGGGTAAATTAGATGTATATAGTGATCGGGTATTTGGTGAAAGGTATGAAGTAAAGAGGAGGGGAGGAGGGAAAGAGCGGATTGGGAGAGAGGAAGGGTTGCTTCGTCACTCCAGTTTTAGTCTTGCTCTATCCGAACTTTCTATTACCGCTCCCTGACCGCATC
>NW_027192236.1:9127-14327 GCF_041956535.1 Calcarisporiella thermophila
CTTGACCTCAGAAAGGGTAGCATCTGGTATCGTGGACAGTATTGCGGTGTGATAAGACCATATTGCAGGGCGACCCCATTCTCGATTCCATGCGTTTGTAGTGTCGTCTTGTTTCTCATCGATTGGGAAGTGGGTTTCTTGTAAGAAGATGAAGTCGGGTTTAGCAATTAGCTTGATCCAGTTGAATAATGTACGTCTTTTAGTGGGGTTAGCGATTCCCCTAGTGTTTAAGGATAAAAAAGTTGGCATTGGGTTGGGTTTGTTTGCTTTTATGGGTTGTTTTTAGGATTGATTAGGCCGAGTCCTCGTGCATAATGTCCGTGTCGCCATGGGTTGTCCCAAGGTCGCCGTGCGTTGTCTTAGGATCGTCCAGGTCTGTTTCCGGGCTGTATTGGTTATCCTCTTGGTGGGTATTATTTAAGTGTTCATATTGGGTCGGCTGCATTTCTTTGAGTTCGCTCTCTTTGGGTATGTCTTGTTGGTCTTGATTGTATTCACTGTTAGTTGATTGAGTAGTGGGGGAGGGAAGGAAGTCCCTGCCGTTTCCTGAATGTCTATGTGACTGCCTCAGTGACTTCCCCGTACAAAAACTAATTATCTCGTAACACATCACCCAATAAAGATCTTCGGTAGTATAGTGGTTAGTATTCCCGCCTGTCACGCGGGCGACCCGGGTTCAATTCCCGGCCGGAGAGATCATTTTTATATCTTCAATATTCCCTAAAAAGAACCCTTAATTTTTATTAATTTTTATTTTTGTAATTGTTAAAAAGGAACGAAATTTTTGGCAAGTTTGCTGTTTGAAAGGTATTTAATTTATATAATAAAGATAATGAAAACCGTGAGAGAAAAAAGAGAGAGAAAAAAAGAAACATCTATGTACATAAGAAAAAAATAAAAAAAGGGAAAGATAAAACGAAGCTTCTTCAAATATTGCTTTTCTTCAATTGGTAATAAAATAAACAACACAACAAGCAACGTATAAATTGAACAAAGGCAATCTACAATAATATGAAGAAGATAAAATTCCCTTTGCAACCATTTATTTGGAGATTTTATTATTTTCTGCGACCCAATCCCGCACAAAAATACTCGCTTTAAGGAATTTTTTGCTAGCGTACTTTTTGAAGATTGCTTCATGTGCTGGGGGTTTGGAAAGATACTCTAGCATGAGATTCGTAGTAGCCTGGAGTTCACTCTCCTCATAACCAGAATAGTGAGCGAGATTATAGTTCTAAATTATACAATGCAAGTTTAACCGTTATTTAGTGATCAAGTACAAGATTTACAATATATACCCATTCTCCTCGATTCAACATTCTCCTTGCAAGATAAAGCGATGCTGCAGCAGTAAGAGATGGCTTGTGCGTCAGAAGGCGGTGTTCAACTAGCGGCAACTCCAATAAATATTTTGCTACTGTGCGAGTCTGGATGTCGTATTGGTCAGCTTTGGAAACCCTGCGCAAAAAGTGCATTGGGTTTGGATAACTAAGTTTAAAGTTAAGAGCTGCCAAAACGTAGCGCTCCGCTTTAAGCAGCTCTTCCTCCGAGTACCCATCGTCCGTCATACGAAGTAGAGAATGCACACTTGGAGCAAGAATTTCCTCGTATTTTGCGGCAATGAACAAAGCTGTTATTCCAACGAGTTGGAGTTTCTGAACAGAGACAGCTTTAAGTGAGAGGAATCGATCTATGATATTAAGTGCGAGATAAAGTGTCTCGGGAAGTAGGCGAAACTTGTGGTGCACTTCAATAAGCCAGTCAGCAAGAATTCCCCGCATCTTCCATGAAAGTTCGCGTTGGTTATCCATATAGTTTGCAGTAGGCATGGTTTCATCCTAGAGAGTTCAATGTGTTCATTTCGATCTCATTTCTTATAGTAAATACAAAAGAACCCATCCAATTACCTCTAGCTGCCGCATATATTGGAAAATTTCGACCACATACTCCGAGGCCATAAGGGGGTCATCTGCGTCTTCTGCATCCAAATCGTCCCACAATTGCTCATGGATCCTAGCTTTTTTAGCTGCACGCGTCTCTTCTTCTTCGGCCTCGTGTTTTTCTGCAATTTGTTTCTCTTCCTCTACAATCTCCATGGTTGCAGATGCACTGTTGTATCCTTGCTGCTGTCGGATGAGAGTCACTCTTTCCGTCGTTTCATCATTATTGTCGGATGCTTTGCGTTTTTTGCTTTCATTGACGCCAGCGTCAACCTGTACAAGGGATGAAGACCTATTGACAGTTTGTTGACGGCGCGCTTTGGAAGGTTGCATCTGAGATTGTTGTTGTGTCCCCACACTTAATTTAGATGACTTTGTGATGTTGGTTGCACGGGTGATTCTTGTTGGCTTTGCTCCAGCATTGGCAGTGATTGTGCTAGAAGCCACGGAAGTAGAGCGCGTCACGCGTGCACCAGCTTTTATTTGCTTTTCTTTCTCTGTTTTTCCCACACCCTGTAATTTCGGAGCATGATACTTCGTTTATAGCGAATCATGGTCATTGTAGATTTAGTACTTACTTGTTGGTTCCCAGCACTCAAGTCCACTAGAGCATTTCTCTTACCGAGGGGGGCCTTCACCTTTTGAGTTTTCTCATTCTGTAGAATTTGATGCTGTTTTCCAACTAAAACGCGAGCCGCTCCTGCGGCCATCCCAGTCTCCTTAACGCGTGAAGCATTTGAAGTGACTGCATTCTCGTCTGTAGTTAACGTCGCGGACGGTTTCCGAAGAGCACCAGAACGAAGTCGTGTTTGATACTAAGAAAGCATTGAAAACATTTTTCAGCATTGGTAAACGAAGTATGAGTATTTTACACGTATTGACGCGTCGTTCAGTATATTTACCTGTCGTTGATTTGTGAACATATTCAAAATGAGACGCGTGATATGAAAAATAAAAAAGAATGAACACAAGGAAAATAGGAGTATTTAAATAACAGTGGATAAGGACACTAACAAAGGATGTGTGCGAATATTATCGGGGCAATCAATCAACCTTTAATATTAGAAGAAATAAGGATATAAAAACTATTAAGGATAAAAGGGGCTAACTATTACAAAAGCTATTATAAACTAACAGAGAGCACGTAAGGGAAAAGGAAGCTCTGGGTAGATATAGGAATTTGAAAAGACGCGAATTGAAGAGAAAGAGAAGAGAGAAAGAGAAGTTATGTTCGCGCCGTTTTGTTAAAAAAGCAACTGTACGCGGTGGTGATTGAATGATGAAAGCATTCCGCACCCCATTGGCTAGAAGGAGAGCAAAATGGAGACGCGGATCCAAAGTGAGTTAGATCGACGCGTAAAAGACGCGTAAATATACTAGTTTGTGATAAAATTCAAAAAATGACAAGTAAATTACGAGTTAAGTAAAAGATAAATACCTTCATCAAAGGAGAAGGCATGGAGAGAATCGTTTAGAGGAGAGGCGATAAATAACAACCAATGTGTAAACATATCGAATTAATTGAAATAGCAATAAATCATATCGAAATCTGCATAAACTTTGTATTTATTTCGATTTGTTTGGCGCGGGCTGTGACTTATTCCCCAAACGAGTGCAAGGCCTAAATATGTGAATCTATTCATTCGATAATGCATTAATATTAAAGAAGGTTGGAAGCGCCTTGTAAAATTTACTCTCAGGTTGAGCTTCTACAAAAAGCCTTCGGACCTACGGCACGCGCCTCGTGGGTAATCGCCACTAGAATACATGAACGTTTGCAGAAAAATTTGACCAACCAAAGTCAAAATTTGTAATCCGAAAACTTGAACCTTAGACAATCCGCGCTTTTCCCAACAAAATCGACTAATACAATAAAATGTATACCGGGGAAGAATGTCTTTACAACTCAAAAAAAAATACACGTATTGAGATATATCCAATAGTCTGGTAAAGGAAGCAAACACGGTAATAAATAAAAGAAGTAAATGTGATAATCTGATAAAAAAGCTTTTACTCTCAGGAAGAAATAATAAATGGGAATATTTCTAAACCACTTGATTCAATCCAAACTATCGAAATTAAAGGATAGATTGGGCATATCGTTTCCGACTATTAGAGGCTCTTCAAAACCAACTAAAACTTCAGTTGGGTTAGCATTCAGCAAGATTTTCCCCTCATAATAACTTAGTGAAGAGGCGTTTGAGCTAGCCCTTGGTTTGCCTGCATGAGTAGTTGTGCGAGTTTTAAACGTTGGTCTCAATGAGAAATGGGGCGGTCGGTGCTTCTTGTATTGCTTGAAATATAGCCCACATGCGTTGCAGAGAGAATGTTTATGGTCACTCGTTCGCCTCCAGAGAGGGGTTTTGGTGACGTGGCAGTTGAAGCATTCAAGAACTCGGGGTGGACGAGTGCGCTCCTTTATTGTGTTCACTACGAAGTCTTTTCTCTGTTTTCCTCTATGTTTACTAGAATTGGAGGCAATGTTATCCGTTGTTTGAGTTGGTTGAGTAGGCGAAAGACTTGAATATTCAGATGATGAGAGGGGGACAAATGTGTTCTTGTATTCAATTTGAGAGGCATTCAGTGTGCTATCATATCGCATAAATTGCACAGTTGGGACTTGCAATGGAAGACGACCCATCCCGAGATCCTCAAGCAACGGACGGGATTCAGGGTCAATTGAATTAGCATTTGTTGCCGGCACTGTCAATTTGTTAGTTTCAGAAATAGGGGTGAGGATAGCTGATGGAGGCGAAAATAGTAACGGAACAAAGTCAAAAGAGAAAGGCCCTGTTAAGAGAATACCAGGAGAATCTTCAGGCGGATTGTAATGATTAGCCATTGGAAGCAATATATTTTAGTCGATGGCGATACTGATCCCAGTCCCCCGTTCCTGAATGTAGTAAAAGGCCATTGTGGAGGAGAAAAAGAAAGAAGGAAAAGAAAAAGAACGAAATAGAAAACCTTCCTTCAACTCACACTAGGCTGACTGAGTGAAAAGAGACAAAAAAGTATGTGCTACGCAATTTGGAGCAAATTTAAGAGCGTACAAGAAAGACCAAGTGATCGGGCTGCGTACATGGAGAGTAAGATTGGCATACTTAGGATTATTTGTGCCGCTGGGTGAGAAAAAGCTCTCCACATATTGTGCCACAACAGGCAGACTAGCGTTTCGGCCCGTTTTTCTCAATTCGCGAACCCAAGACTTGTACCAGAGCGTTAATATATGGGAGTTTCCACAAAAAATCAGACAGAATCAA
>NW_027192236.1:17924-39943 GCF_041956535.1 Calcarisporiella thermophila
AGCTTGGAATCTCCCATATTTTAATCCAGTCAATGCTGTTGTTCATATTAGGAAAATGTAATGACCTACCCAAGCCACACTATGACTGCTCTTTATTTTTTTATTCTCCGCTCTTCATTTCTTTTCTTAACTTCGCCCCGGTATTCTTCCCAGACCAATCATAATTTCCGCAATATAACTTTGCTCTTTTCAATCTACACGAATCAAAGATGTCCAAGGTTAAAGGAAAGGATAAAGTTGATCCAGAGGCACTCGAAGCAAGTCTCACCAAATTAGAAGCCGTGGAAAAAGAGTTTGAGGCAGTGGAGAAACAGATTGTTCGTCAGCAAGTGAAGATGACTGCACCCATTTTCCAGAAGCGGTCCGAGATTGTGAGAAAAATTCCTGGATTTTGGAAGCGAGTTGTAAGTATTGTATCCATTAGGACTAGAGTAGACATACCTATATTAACTCTCTAATTCAGATCCTTGCCTATCCTCTGACCGGTAAGCCAATTGATCTCACAGAATTGAGCTCATTTAATAATATTTAAAATATCAGAACAATTGTTCGCAAACGAAGAGGAGAAATCAACGCTTGAATATCTAGAGAATGTAGAATTAGTACGCGATGAGATCGAGCCAGACTCTTATAAAGTCATCTTTACTTTCAACGAGAATCCATATTTCAAGAACTCAAAGCTTGTTAAGGTCTAGCATTGACGCATCCTCTAATTCTCTGGAAGGTTATTAGAAATGAATTTCATTTTTATATAAATTAGGAAATCAAAACTGATGCAGACGGCAATAAAACCTCTATCTCAGCCCCAATTGATTGGAAAGAGGGCAAGAGGATTACTAAATCCTCGTCCAAGAAGGATACGAAGGAAGAACAAGACGAGGCACACGAGGATGATGAAGAGGAGCTAAGTTTCTTTGAATGGATTGAGACTACAGAGGGCGATATCAGTCTTGCAGATTTAGTGCGAGACGATTTGTATGCAAACGCAATCCGGTACTTCCTGAATGAGCATACAGATGACAAGGAAGGAGAGCAAGATGAGAAAGAAGATGAGGAAAACGAAGAGCCACCAAAAAAGAAAAAGAAAGGAGATAAATGAGCCAGATCTTTTTACGCCTTTTGCTAATCGTAGCCCATTCTTGGCAAACTGCATTCATTCTACAAAGTGTAGAATTTAAGTAATGCAGTTTAAGTATGGATTTGTTGAAAGAATAAATATTTCTAAATTTTTGAATATTAAAGCTGGTTGAAAAATAAAAGAAAGTAGCTTTATTCGGAATCGAAGTGAATAAACGGAGATATATATAATATATTACAGAGACAAACATGCTATTTATCATTATTGCTGAACTCTTCCATATCGTGCATCGGGATGCTTTCGTACTGTCCCTTTTTCCTGCTTGCGCTTGAAGATGACTCTCCACCCTCGTTGGTTTGTGTAAATTCAACCTCTATGCTCTTTTTTAATTTTCTTCCTGCGTCTTCTCTTAAATTCCCCTCTCCACTCCCCACAGTGCTTAAATTGGCACCTCCGAGCAAGATCGGCTCCATCTCTCGTTGCATGCACACCCACTCACCGCCAAATGTCATGATGCAGCATGTGGCAACATTCAGCATCCACCAGAGTAGAGTACGTGGTATGCGACCGGAATGGTAGGTAGTAAATACAAGGTGGAAGAAGTGGAGGGTGAGACTGAAGTCGAGGACCAGGCGAGCTCGCTGTACAATATATAGGAGAAGAAACACTCTAACATTTTAAAATAGTGTATTTTAGAGAGAATTAAGCGCCGAAATTCTCGCTTAAAATCTGGAGCAATTCAATAACCTCAAACATACCCAATACACGCATTCATTATCCACACTACAGATAATGTCCATCCCATCACTGTGTCTGCACGGTAATCCTCATAATTTAATACGCGATCTAGAGTTAGCTCTCCCCCCATCAAAAGTAGTACAAGAAGTATCAGAGTTGTGCCAGTCACATAGTAGAGAGACTGGAGAGAAACGATCTGTGAGATAATTAATATCGGATCCCTAGTGACAAATAGGAAAAAATTGAGGATTTTCCAGCATTACATAGTAAATAAGATTCACTCACCATGTAGTTGTACGAAATGATGATGTCCCTCTAGCCATTATGGAATGCCTTTTTAATGATGAGATGCCCAAGATCTACTTTAAGCACAGATAATGCAAGAGCATGAGATTGTACAAGCCACTCAAACCTGATTGGCGCAGTTTGTTGGGCGCATCGTCATCAGTAAAATTCCAACGCTCTCTTTTCTTCCCCATTTTTTTTTCAACAGACTCTTTTCAATCAATAATAACAACATAAAAGTACATTTCTTGTTTTGCTTTCATCACACTGAGTATCTCAACATCGTATTCTTTTTCCTTATATTTGGCTAGCTTGCTTTAAATATAAATTTAATATCTATTACTATTTTGCGAGATCATGGCAACAAAAGCGGCCTATAAAAGATTAACCAAAGAGTATTTGCACATTCAACGCTCACCGCCGGACTTTATTATCGCTAAACCTCTTGAAAGCAATATTCTCGAATGGTAATCAAATCACTTAGATGCAATTTCCGTAATATTAAGGATTCGAAGCTTATTTTTTTACACTTATTCAATAGGCATTATGTATTAACCGGACCTCCCGACTCACCCTATACTGGCGGCGAATATCACGGAAAGCTCACATTTCCTCCTGAGTATCCATTCAAACCTCCTGCAATCCGGATGATAACCCCCAACGGAAGATTTCAAGTGAACACTCGATTATGTTTGACGATGAGCGACTTTCATCCAAGCAGTTGGAACCCTAGTTGGAGCGTTGCAACGATTCTAAATGGCCTACTTAGCTTTATGGTGAGTTTTTTTATTGTTTATTTTGTTATGAAATTAAGATTTTAGTTAACATTTATCTTCTTATAATATATCAGTTGAGCGATGAAGTGACAACTGGTAGTATTAAAACAACAACTGCTGACAAGAGAATATATGCCGCGCGATCCCGTAAATTCAATCGAGAAAACGCAAAATTTAGAGGTACATATTACTACATGTGCTAATATGCTTGAGCAAAATTTATTTCTTTCTCACCATTTTCAACCTTTATAGAGGTGTTCCCAGAACTGTGTATCGTCAACGAATCTCACTCTCTACCCGCTGCTGACATTATAATCAACAATGATTCTACCCTTACACAACGCCGAACCCAAACCACTCCTATCCCCAGTGCTACATCTTTAACAGCAGGTCAAAACTCGACTCCCCCATCACAATCTTTAGCAACCAGCTGGTTTAGCTGGTCCTACGGACAGTGGCGGCGCTGGCTAGTTGTTTTCGCTTTTTTTGTGTATCTACTCTTGGCCAAATTGATTGCTCGTTCCTCGTCATAAAACCTAAGATTTTCGAATTTTGACAACTTTTGCTTTTTTATTAAACCAGTATATATAAATTTGATTCACATTCTTTTCTTTCCGAATTTTCTTATTGTTTTAAATCCCTCCCCTTTTTCCTTCGATGTTCTTATGTGCGAATATTTATAAACGATTCTTGCTATTTTGACAATTAATTCGATATTTTCCAAGTGCGACGGGGTTTGATTTATTTTTAAAGAAAATTTTAGATCGATACATTATTCTCACTAATTTCATGAGCTCAATTCGTGCCATACTTCTAATCGTCTCATCAAGTCGCGGACATAATTTCGTGTTCCGCTACCCCGCTAATCCTCAAAAACGTGGAGATGAGAAGCAATCTAGGATTGGTCCCAGCGATAACTCCAAAACTTACAACTCTAACCACAAGAATGCCTCTTCTTCTCGTCCTACGACCTCCACATCAACAGCGAGTTCTTTGAATACAAGTGCAGCTCCCAGCAATGTTAAACGCCCTTCCAGCTCTACACCAAAATTAACGCCAGCGCTAGGAGGAGGAAGTGGAGTAAGCGGAAAGCATCGTCGCCAGCATTCATACAACGATCACGTCACGAAACATGAAGATTCGCACCAGGATTTGCTCAATTCGCCAATATTTGGATTTGACACGCATTTTCTTGCGGCTCTTTTAGCACCACGCGCCAAGCTATGCAATCGAAAATTCCAGCTGAGCGTGAATGAATTGACTTTTGTAGGACACCCAGTAAGTTTTGATAGAGAGGGGACGGAGAGAAGAGAATCTTCCGATAATGTAACAGTGAATCCAACTAACCCGAGCATTCCTCCAAATACAACAACAATTAATACTACTACCAATGCCTCGCAAGTTAATGGAGCTACTGGAAACGATCCACCAGGGCCTCCAGGATCGTCCTCACGTGCCCATTCTCGTTCGCATAGCTACTCTCCTTCTCATAACGCATCCCCGCCTATGCAATCCAATATCACTCTTTTTCACCTTGTATTTATCTTGGAATCCAATGATTTGGAGCTGAGCAGAGAGGTAGACATGGTTTACAATCATTTTGTTAGAAAGATTACGGAGGCAATGCGATACGAACAACAACGTTGCGACTACGTGAGGAGGCAAACAAACTTGATCCTGCGTACCCGAGAGGAATATTATGGTACTTCGACTTCTTTTGGTTTGATAAAAAAACTTAAACTCGCTCTAATTTCCTTCCTTCTAAAGATTTACCGGTGGAGAATCTTATGGAGAAAATACTTGATGTCTCAGCTCTAGCGCGAAATATTGCACATATCTACAGTGCTCTTGATACAAACTCTATTGCCCACGTTGTGTTCAACGACTATCTAGACCTTTATATGCAAATCCCGACAATTGGTCCTTTAAATTCCAATCCGTACGCTCTGGGTGACAATGAAGATGCCATGGATTATCTCTATAAAGGCTACGAATACCAGGATTACCCAGCAATATGCCCATATCATACGCTTTTATTGCTGGAAGATGCAGAAGAGATATTGAAGAACTTGCCACTGGACGCCTCTCCCACGCTAGCTAAACTAATTCAAAATCTAACCCCTACCCAAAGGTATAGTTTTTTTTCATCAGTTTTATCATTATTACTGTTTTATTTTTCACTGGCATGTAACCACTATATGTAACCGACTGTAGTCTCGCGGAGCTTCACACTCTACTTGACTGCTCTCTCGCCCAGATATATCGTCTTGCTGCACATCTGATATACTGGCGCAAGGCCAAATTAATCGACGTGATTAATGTACGCAATGTGTACGTTATCTCTCCTCAATTCAATCTGAGCAACCTCCCCGACATTGTTAGAGAGTTTAATCACCAGTTTCCCACCCTCGATCTCGCACATTTGTTGGCTCAGTTGTCGGCTAGCCCACGTTCATACATGTCCATTATTCCATCAAAAAAGCTCAGAACGCTGTATCTTGAAGTATTGACCCAGCTCCTACGACGAGAACTCGTAATTCAATTACATACCTATTACCTACTTCCCATTCCATTGCATGTTAAAACTGGAACAGCTGTGGACCCAGGCTCTATTCAGGACTCTTGCACAACTATATCTACCTCTGGGCAGGCGACAGATTCCGAACGAGAATATATTCGTGCACTTACTGCGGAAAAGCCCGTGGATGTTGCAACCTTATTTGAACGACTAGTGCACTATTTCGATGGCCGCCATCATACAGAGGAGATTCTATTTCGGGAAAATATTAGTAGTAAACAGCTTTTAGCCGTTACGTCGCAATTTCGAGAAGAATTAATTGTATTAATTCACTATTAATCTACTGTATATAAATACTCTCGTGGCCATATTTTAGTTTACATTGTATTTGAATAACAGGTACGGGGCATTTGAAGGACCAGCTACAATTCTATTTCCATGTCTTACTCTTAAAAAATGCTCAACCCATTTTGAATGCTACCCCTCAATTGCCATACGTTTCAACAGATCATAACTTATGAAAATTGAGATAAAATATAGCTATCAATTCGAATATTGAAAAGGAATAATGTAAGAAGGTTGGAAGAAGGTTTTAAAAGTGCAATAATGTAAAGGTTCCAAGATATAGAAATAGTAAAGGGAAGAATATAGCAAAGGCAAACGAAGAGTTGAAAAAATAAATAGCAGTAAAAATATGGGGGTTCAATAGCATATGATTATCTTGGCGTCGGTTGAAAATCCATTACAATAAAAAAACAATACAAATACAAATTCTGACGCATTATTAATTTTGCTCCACAATCATAGCTTGTAAAACTCCTGCCTTGGGAACACCATTTTCTCCTATCCTTTGATCATCCTTTAAAACCTTGCCCAGATACACAAATCGTAACCGATGTGTCTCCTCCTTTGCGCCAATAATGTCTAGCACTCTCTTACGAACAAATCCCAGTGGTTCACCTGGGTGTACTGATATTAGAACATCTCTCCCGACGGATAGCCTTATTGTAAGTTGGTGGGTATCAGATCCATCGACTACAGGTGTTTTTGGTTTCTCAGGGATGTATGGAGCCGGCTGGATATCAGATAATAAATTGGAAGGCGGAATGATACAGTAAAGGGGTACCTCGTAGCGATTGCCAAGTTCATCATAACAACCATCGTTGAGAAAACCAGTAGGGACCACAATATTTGCTGAATCAAGAACGGCTTGTGCGAGCTGGTGATCATCGGCTTCAACAGCGCATTTTAATGCTTGCCAAATTTCCAATCTCCCCTGCATTCGTATAATCAAGTCCAAATTCGATCAGTTTTTGGGAATCAGATAGGAGAGCAGATACTAGGGGAGTTGTTGAGCACTTTACCTCGTAGGTTGGTGCAGTGTCCCAGAATGCTGCTCGTTGTATTTCGAGCTGCTTTTGCGTAATAGGGGGATCTGCGGTCCAGGAAAGTCCTTCTTTCGTAAATGGCTTACCTTCTATAGTCAACGGCATGATCATCAATACAAAGCCTCGAGAAAATGAATTGAAAAAAGATTGAAATTAGTGCTAACCTCTGAATTGCGCCTCGGAATTCTCTTCAGTACGAGATTGACAACACCCCATTTAAAATAATCGTAATATCAGCGGGTTTGAGAGGAAAGGATGAATCAAACTTGATATTAATCAAGCAATGAAGTGGGATTAATCACAGGCTATTGTGATTGAATCTTGGTGGAAAACTCAAATGCAAGCAAACTAGAAACAGAGTGAGAGACCAGCTCTAATTTTCATATCGGTTATCCCTCACTTGGACTATCCACAGGGCTAAACCCAAGGAGTTGTTAGGTAAGTCAGGACGGTCCAATTGTATTAGAATTTAATTTACTATTTCCTAAGGTTAAGGTGGGCTATATATGGGCTACCTCTAGAGAAAGTATTACAAACACTTCAACAGATTTCGGGGAACCATTTTGACATATTTGCAATAATTAACAATTTTATTAGCTCCCTAGAGGAAACAAGAAAAGTCCAAGCTATAGGACTTGGAAAACGTCTCTAATAGGTTGTCTCTGGCTATGTTAATCAAAATGGTAAATTACATCAAGGGCCTGACTTAATTTGATACGACTACTTTGGTTGAAAAATTTTGAAAGATGAGTTTCTTAGTGTAAGCACGTTTGAGTATAAGCCTTCTCCAGATGAAGGGAAACTTTCAATTGTCCAGTTTTTTTAACAAGTCCATTAAGTAAAATTTATTAACAATAGTCAGAATATACTGCAATTAAATATGCAAGCCCTTTTAGTACAAGAGCAATTGCTATTGAGCCAATAAATATGACAAATTCCATATGAAAATCTGATAGGTTTTATTGACGCGAAACGCAGCAGTAAATACTCTCCACCAATAAGTCAAAAAAGGCACAATTTATTGTTGAGCGACTTGATCAGCCTTTGCTTTTACACGAGGGTTTAGAGTAGGAGAGAACTCAGTAGCTATGATTTTAATATTGATATGTCCAGCAACTTAAGTGTTATATATATTATAAGTAGAGGCAGTGCAGAGGAGAAAATGAATTTTTAATTCACGTTAAACGTATTCCATCAGGCTGACCATGAAATATCAGCTATTTTGACCAAATTTCACCATAAATCTGTAGCACGAAGGCGGTGGGATTTGAAGTCGGTAGGATATGATGAATCAGCTTGTTGCTCTGAATTTTGTGATGTGGCAGATGCCATTGATGCTGATGGCGGGAGAGCGGGGCCAATGACTGCAGTAGGTTCCGGGGCTGATATAGTATCAGGAAATGCGTGTAACAGTGTCGGTGTGATGGTTTTTTCAACCCAAATACCATCCATATCTGATTTCTCATTTTCCTCGCCTTTTCTCCTTCGTACTCTCTCATCTCTTCTATTATCTTTCTCCTCTTCGCTTTCATTCTCCCCTTGCTTTCGATGCTTTTTTCTATCCCGTCTCTTAGAGCTCTCTTCAGTATCAGATATGCTTCTTTTCCTCTCTTTCCTCTTCTTTTTCTTCCGTCTTTCCCGCTCCCTTTCCCGCTCTTTATCACTCTCATTTTCGCCGTCTTCATCCTCCATAGCGAAAGACATTGGTCCAATTGGAGCACGAGTTTTTATTTTAGCTGGACGTGATGCTGGTAGCTGAGGTTGCGTTTGTTGTGGAGTAAATCTGGGGCGAAATTCTGACTGGGGTTCTACAGTAGATACAGGAGCATGTTCCATGATTGCATTATGTAGCAACTAAAGGCAAATAAAAAAAATTATCATTAGTAAATTGCTTTATAAAACATCTGGAGGAGATTGTAAAATATACAGGCTTGATTAGCTGTTCATCATTTGCTGGTTTTTCTAATTCGTTGTTTTTCATCTCTTCTTCGTCTTCGTTTTCGTCATCCTCATCGTCTTCTCCCTCGCTTTCAAATATTGCTTTAAATATATCCATTGCGGGCCGTTCATAATTCATTGGGTCATTCGGGTCAACTTCTTCCGCCTTATTCTTATCGGCTCCGTTATTCACAGTCGCAACGGTCGCAGATGATTCCTCTAGCTTCACATCAGAGGAAGCGTTGCGTATACCCGCCACTTCACCATTTTGACCTAGCAACATCCGCTCTACCTCTTCTTGCCGTAATACCTCCCGACTACCCAACAGAGTTCTACCAGCTATGGCTGCCTCACTCACTCCAGTAACTCTCCCTCCTTTACCAGCCCCCTTATCCCCAGCATCTCTCGAAAGATCTCGGTCAGGATGTGGATCTCGCACGTTAAAGCGTTTGCACATCATCCGATTCGGATAGAAATTCATAACGCGCCTTGTCAAAGCCCCAAACATACCCATTTTGGCCGCATCTTCTCGTTGAGTCTCTTCTGTTACCTTGGCCGGTTTTGTATCAGCAGTTGATCCACTTGCAGCTGTGAAGCGCGAAGCCATCATTGAACTTATAGGCCTGAACATTCGTGCACTTTGCGAAAATTCTCGTAACTCCTCTAGCCAAGCTTCCTCTGACATTTCCTTTGGTTTATCCGGTATAAGCCTCCCGTTTGCCATTTCTTCTAAAAATTGCCTATATCTCTTTTGCTTAGATCCCTCGAAAGGCAAAAATCCTTGCAGAGCTGCACGCGCGATCTCCGGGTTCACTTGCACATTTTCTGCTGTAGACGACTTGGGAGGACGTTCACCTTGCGTGTCAATAAAGAAGCCAAGCAAGCTATCAAGCTTTTCCTTTGACTTCGAAGGCATGTAGTCGAAGACTGAACGCGCTGGTCCCTCAAGAGGTCTCTCCCCTAATGCAGAGCCACGCTAAAAATTTCCGGAGAAAAATTGATTAGCAATGATTAACAAGACAAAAAGAGAATAAAGAGAATCTTGCCTCTTCAGCGGTTAATGCCTTTTTTTGAGTTCGTTCACTACTCTCAGGGGCGGGTATAGGGGCCGGTAGGCTGAATATTGGCGTGGCAACATAAGTGGCCGGTATTTCCGGTGGTGCAAACCTAACATTGATAATTAGTCAAGTGCTTAAGGTTATAGGTTAAGTCCAGAAATAATTAACTTACCATTTAGTCAAAGGTGTTGGATGTTGCGCAATCACGAAGCCCTCTATGGGAAATCGTCCATCATTACATTTCCGCTTTAGTGCGCGCTTTCCGCTATGCACATCCTCCGTCTTTATTGAATGATTCGTCGCTCTCCTTCCTTTTCCGCCAATCCTGTATGATTCTTCGTCTCCTTCCTCTACTCCTAAGGTTGCATAGTAATCTGATAGCTTCGCCCCACCTGAAAACACATCTTCGTCGTCGTCCTCATCCTCCAATGCTCCAAATCCAATTCCTCCACTCATACCCATTAATTGCTCTTGCTCTCTATTTGTTTCCCTTGCCGATAAACCACGCTGGCCAGGCTCATAGCCGATTCCAAAAGTGTTATTTTTATTTTCGAAAGTAATAAGCACCTTATCTTTCGGAGCGAAATATACGTCCTTTGCATATTCATCTTCTAAGTCCATATCGCCAGGTGCGAGCTTACGCTTCTTTCCCAATATACGAGGGCCGATCCCTTGCCCTTCTCTCCATCCCATCCGCTTCAATAATCGCACACCAACTGGGTCCTTACTTGGTACAATTAAATCTGCCATTAAACGACCAGCAATTAAGCCTCCACTCTCCTCTGCGCTGGCGATCGCAGCTTGCTTTCGAGCCAACTCTTTTGCCGTTCCTCCAAAAGCATCAAAATCATCGGTTGCAACAAGCTTCCGTTTGGAAGCTAAATCCGCAAGATCTTCCTCATCCATAAAGTCCTCGGGGCGAAGAGTTTTTTTATTAGAGCGATTGCTACGCGATGAGGAAAATTGAGAAGGTGCCCAGCCTAACATTAAAAATTGAAGTTAACAAATACATATTCCAAGCAATGAACTTGAATCGTTAGTGACAGCAATGGAAAGTAACAACGGTAGGAAATTTCATTGTAGAGCTCAACCTCTCTATTTTTACTCACCTTCTTTTGATCCAACGGTATTAAAATAGCCTGCAGAAAATCCGCCAGTGAAAGCACCATGAAATCGCCTCCGCCCCTTTTCGTCTCTCACCTAATCATAGTAGTTTTAGGATTCTTTAGTTTATTACCTTTTCATATATGTGCTCAAATTTACCTCTTGCTTCCATATTGGAACAGATCTAACAGAATCTTCATCTCCTTCGCGCAGTTCTGGGAATGGGGTTCCATACACTACAAATGAATTCTCTTGGGGAGTGTTCTTTATGTCGGTTGTCAGCCTGGTTTTGTGGGAATGGCGCGACATTTCATTAATATATATAGATTCAAAGAAAATTATGAAATTATGATATGATAAAATATTAATCTAATAGAGTGGAATGTGACTGCAATTTGAATCTTTTCTCTAGCTCACTCTCAACTGTAATTGATTTATTCACGATATATCGCTTACATTAAAGAATGCTATTCAGGTATCGCAATACTAAGTTAGTTTGCTCATGCCGACTCTATTCTGTTCCCGCAGTTGATACATGGCGCAAGTCAATTCTTTCACGGACATTAACTGAAGTTGATACCGTTACCTCTTCCCCTGTTGATCTTTTCTCGCTTACCCTTGACCGCCCTTCTCCCACCAAGACACCCGAGAAGATCCTTCCACCCAATTGGCATCTACTTTTTTTCCCTCCTCGCCTGAAAGAAAGTGAACTGGCTCCTGATGGATATGACACTATATACTCTCCTCCTCCACCCTACATTCAGCGTATGTGGGCAGGAGGCTCAGTGGAATTCAACACTCAGAATCCATTGAGAGTGGGGGATGAACTGACGCAAAAAACTCAGTGTACCGATGTTGAACTCAAGAAAGGAGGGGGAAATAAAGAAATGTGTTTCGTGTGGTTGGAAAAGGTATTAGAAAATAAACAAGGCTGGAGTGTGCGAGATCGGAGATGTTTCGTTTATCTGCCGCGTGCTGATGAGAACAAGAAAACAACGCGGCGAAATGTGATACGTATGTGACCAATTTTCAATGATATCGTTGATACTCTTTTTTGTCTTTGTCATTCCTTTTCAGATCTGAATGCTAATGGATTACACTCAATTTTACTATGCTTATAGTGAAGAAAATACCAGATTTCGAGCGCACTTGGATTCCATCTCCAATTTTACTCTTCCGGTATTCTGCACTCACATTCAATTCCCATCTTATTCACTACGACCATGATTATTCCACACATATTGAACATCATCCTGAACGTCTTGTCCACGGCCCTTTAACAGCAACATTACTACTCGAGCTCATTGGCGAGAATACAAAGAAAAAAGTGAAAAATTTCAAATATCGCGCGGTAAGTCCGTTTTATGTTAACGAAAAGCTGCGCGTATGCGGAAAAGAGAGTGGGCAAGGGGAGTTTGAGGTATGGGCAGAGAATGCTGAGGGTGGAGTAGGTATGACAGGCTCAGTGGAGGTTGAGTGATTACTTACCCTAAGATATAATATTAAAATTATTGAGATGATATCTGAATAGATATAAGATAATATTTTGTGTAAAAATAAAATACATATAAATTATGAACCCTATATGATTACCGATAACATATGGCTATTGACTGTTCCAATCAGCTTGTTTCTAAAGCATCTTCGATGCTTAATCTCTGTATTGGATCCAGTACCAATAAATTTTTAATTTTTTCTACTATGTGCTCGTTCTCAACAACCTCAAGACCAGGTGGGAACCATCTCTCTTTGCTCATATCACCAATTGCTTCTTCTATACTCCGAAACAGCATTTTTCCGCTCCATAATTCGTATAGTAAACATCCAACCGACCAAGCATCCATAGCCGGTGTGGCTCTCATTTTCTTTTTCTTCTTCGAGAATAGAATCTCTGGGGCTGAATAGGGATTCGGTAGGATATATCCCTCCTCATTAAAGAAGAACGCTGTGCTGAAGTTGGACAAACGCCAAGATGTTTCGTCATTGGGTTCAGAGAGGAAAGTACTGGGGCTCAGATTTAAATGAACAACTTGCTTCATGTGCAACCAGTATATAGCCTGTATTACAGCTCTGCTTATAAGCCCGCGTAGTAGCTGATCCATTTCACCTACAGTATCTAAGAAGCTCCTAAGATTCTGCGAAGTACTTTCTGTCACAAATAAGAAGTGGCCATTTCCAAGAATATGTGCATCCCGAAATTCGACAATATGAGGAGAGCGAAGATAATTAAGGTAGGCAACCTCACGTTCGAATTCTTCTGCAGAAGATATGAAGTTAAGATTTACTTCCAAACCTGTCACTTCATCAATCGCAACTTGAGTGACAGGTATATGATGAGGTTCGTCCATGACTCGATACCGTTTCATAACTAGCATACCCTTGGCAATCTCAGGGGTAGCACCTGGATCTCCTCCCCTACTAACCAGAAGATATCTGCTAACTAACTCAGGCGTTGACTTAATTTGTCGCTCGCTCAAAAAAATACTGGAGTCCAACCCACTTACTTCCCTACTCAAGGTATTTCTGCCATAACTGCCTATGCTTCTAATATCTTCCTTATTCAATTCTTGTAGCCCTATTGCTGGAGGTGCTCTCTGCTCCATCAATTCTGATTCAATCACCCATTTTTTCAGCTGCACTTGCTCTGTTCTGCGTTTCTTTTGGTATATCAACAGACCAACGATTACCAAAGCAATTACAGCAATCCCACCCAAAACGCCACCAACAATTGCTCCGATATTCGACGCTTGGGTGAATTGTTATGGATGAGGCTCAGGTTCAGGCTGCGGCTGCGAACGCGACTGCGATTGCCATGGTCCTTTCACTATCATGAGTAAATACTTGTGACAATTTAGCGCTATAAAATACAAGATGATCCTTATTGAAGACAAGCGCAGCATTATCCCGTATGTCTTGCGATAGTGTGCCACAGTCGCTTGTTTCGGTCTTATCACTAAGAGATATTTCAACTTTCCACATAGTATTACCCCTTAGCGGTAGTATATACATCCATTTACCATCACTGGTAGTCAACGCTCCCCCTCTAATCTCTCCAACCTCCAGAGGTGGAGGTGATGAAGAATTAATTGGTGCTATCTGACCATTTTTGTTTAATGTGTATATGGTTCCATTCGCAACTACTGCCCCAACGATATCCACATCGCCAGGTATATCCATTATTTCCCATTGATTCAAATCCGTTGTATTCACGCTATATATGCGGCCTTTTCCTACAATAGTAATGTTTTGCTCTATCGCAACAATTGGTCCTTCGAATATGTCATTCGCAAATTGATATCGTAAAATGGGGGGACTCCAATTAGTTTTTTTGGGCTGGATTTCACTAGAGTTTGAGTTAAGGTCGATATCCCAAATGATGAAAGGATGTGTTACATTCGGTGAACTGTTTCGAGGGTTCGGCGCTTTAAAAGATTAATATTTTGCGAATTTGTGAAAGACTGAATATTAGGATAAATCATAGACACCAATAAAGAAAAATTAATTACTTACAATCTTCCATTGGCGGCTTATCATTTGACTCCCCGGAAGTTGAATCCGGGATAGTATTGTTCTGTTGATGCGATTTCCCAGGAGCTCCAGAATTGCTGTTTTTAGTCTCTCTTCCACTCGACTTTCGACTGAAAATCGATGCCCTACCACCCTCAAGCACTGTACAATGTTCAACCGTCTCTGTAAATAGGATTCGAAAAACATCCTTAATTTGGTCGCTCGTGTCTGACATTGCTTGTTTATGTATTCCATCTCCATCAATCATATATACTTTTCCATTATATGCAATGAGACAGGGTGTTGATTCACATTCAATTGAGGCGAAAATTAGTAGGAAAATTATGTAAATAAGTATCAGAATTATCATTTTGACTATGTTTGGTATAAAAGATATATATAGTGGAAAAAGGAATGTATAGGTAATCCTTTAGGGCTCTATATAATGTCAATAAATATAATATATACGTGATAAAATGGAGAGAGAGCTTTTCATCAAACAAATAAATATAATGAAGTATACCTCATTTCGAAATGCCTCACAACCTAATGCAATATAATAAAAATAGAAATGGGGCTTGGTGTGGCGCTGCAGTTTTAAAGTATCAGGCTGATACTATCAGCACTACCTCCGAGGCTGATAATCAAATCTACGTAGTTAAAGATTATAAGTTTTAAAAAGGTCGAATGCCGAGTCAACTAGAACTCGATCCGATATAATACATTGAGTTATTTTATTGGTTTTATTTTGGAATTTTAATCTTCTTGCATTTGATTTAGATAGGTAAAAAACAGATGTGACTGGATCCAACCCCTTTAGTTTATGATTAAATGATATAGAATATGAGCATCCTATTTCATGGAGATATCACGGCTTTATCTTAAATATTTGATGCCTAAATAAAAATAGCCCAATTAATAATTAAATTTCAGGGTAATAGATGAATTCGTAGGTGTTGACGTTATGCTTGATAATTTCCCACAGAATTGGGCGCTATTAAGCAGTTTCAGCCAAGAGTTTAAAAAGTAGGGTTTTGAAAAAGGTACAGGTGAAATTTGATCAAAAAGCTGGCTCAAGTAGCTTTTATCTAGAAATTTTCACTCTTTTCAAAAAATATTATATAAGAGAAATAGGGGGGTAACTAATACTTATGCTTTTTATCCTTTACATTTACTACTATTATTTTTTTTCATCTGTATATTTCTGAGCGTGGAAATTTATTCATCTCAGTCAGGTATACGTCACATCACCTTTATCTTTTTCTTTTATTATGAATATGTCATAAGAGACCGGTTTCGAAATAATACTTATCTGTTTGTTATTTCTAGCTTCTTTCCAACACCATCTTTTCCCAACAAACCCATGTCGAACTCCTTCTTTGGGTTTGACACGACTTTACCCGAGTCTGCCTCAGATAATAATCACCTCGATCTGACTTCCGCCCTCTCTAACTTGACGTTAGAAGATGACCCGCGTAATGTCGAGACAAAATGGGGATATTCCGGCCAGGATGACCATGATTTCGATAAGCTGAATGACGAAACATTTGGCGACTTAGGCGATATCGGTATGTAAACTAATTTACCGTACAATTATTTTGTAATCATATCATGTAGTCTCACCTAATTTTTTATAGAGAAAGATTTTGATTTTGCCGGAAACACTAAACATGTTAGAAACTGTGCTGAGAATCGACATCATGACGAGATACGCGAATCTTCTTCAAAAGGTAATGCTGGTCATATCTGGTTTATTCATATATTTATTTAAACTTATATTCTTTCAAGAAACAGAAACAGCAATTTCTCCCACATCAACTTCTTCCAAAGAAGCCTCTATCGAAACCCCACGTTCGACAGACACTCCCCGTCTCAAAGGGGTTTGGAATGACAGGATGATTTTTGACTATCAAGCATTTATGTCAGAAAATGAGGTAACCTTGTCGCATTTCAATTTGAATTTATACTATGATTTTATTAAAAACCTTATTGTAATTTACATTCTACATTACAGAGTAAATCACTGGATTCCCCACTATACAATATGCAAGCTTCCTCTCAGAGTCAAAACAAAGATCTGAGGGATCAAAAATCGCGTCATTCGCCTGCACCACGTCTGCCTACACCACAGCATATTATTGAAAATAGCCACAGTAAAGAACATCCTTCGTTTGTTGACCTTACACAGCAGCATTCTCCCAATCAGTCGAACCAGCAGCAACGAAATCTCCACCAACAAATTCGTCCGCCATACAGTTTGGAAAATGTGTGGGCAGAGCAAGAAAGATTGGCTGCTGAAGCAATTGAACGTGAACGAAGACGTCAAGAAAGAAGTCGGCATATGGCTGATTTGGTAGCCATTTTTTTGTTACTTCCTTTTTACTAAGTTGCTTAATTGCCATCACACTGTATTTGTTGATAGGCAAAATATAACGGTATAATGTCAATGCAAGACAAAGAGCATATTCATCGTATTCATGTCTATCAGTTGCAGACCGACGATCCACTATCCGAGGATTATTATTTCCAAGCCTATAATCATCGCCTGCAGCAGGTAAGTGGCGCTGGCTGGACAGAGCAGGACGAGATTCGTCAACGAATTTCCGCAATGCTGAACGATGCACGACATACTCAACAACTTCCTCAAAGGCGCCATGTCCCTTCACAATTTCCAATGAAGCCGGCGTCTTTAGAGAACACACTCGGAGCACCTGCTTACCATTCCATCAAAAGTCCGCGCAAGATTCTTCAAGTTGCTTCTACAATTGGCCAAGAGCAATTTATGAGCGGTGAGGATGACGTAGAAAGACAGCAGCTGCATGCTCGTCCCACCACTAGTACTGCCACTACACCTATGCATGACAACGATCGCCGCCAACTACTACGCTGGATTGAGGATATGTATGCTCATTTACTTTTGATTGAACAGCTTAGACGCCAGCAACCGATACCTATTCCTGGGCGTGAACATGAATCCCACATCGCCATATTGCATTGGCGTGCTGAGTATCTAGATACTCTCCAGAAGATCTGGGTCGATCTACGTGTCACAGATCCAATTGGAAGTCATGACCACGATCATGCTTTTATTCGGCTGCTTTCCATCGGCAAAGGCAAGAAATTGGTTGGGCGGGTGTTACCTTTGTTGACACCTCAACAGTTGCTTACCGTACTGACAGTACTCGTTGCAAATTTCGAAATGATGGATGTATGTCGGCCGAATGCACCCGAAGCAGATTTGTTTGTGAATACGGTTCTTCCACCCCTGCTTCGCTTCGTCGCCGAGGCTCCGTTTCGTGTGGTGATAGGGCTGGTATATTTGTTCTTGGAACGAAACAACGTAAATCTAGTCATGCGAAGCAAAGTAATTATTTCAACAAATAAACTAGCCACTGTAACATGCGAAGCATACTAACGATGAATGGATTGAATAATATTAGGTTGGCTTAGCTTTCTTGACCATGTTTTTAAGTCGTGCGGAAATTCTAAAGCAGGGTGGAGGCGTGGTCCAAGGAATGGCAATTCCCTCGGATCGTGAACGCTTGCAGTGGCAGGAAATTTTCAATCATCTTTTTAGCACCATCCGTCATCACCTGCCCACCCTTTTCTCTCCAGCATACTCCTCCGGCTCGCAGGACGACCTCTTTGTTTGGCAGTTTCTGGCTGCTGTTGCTGTGGGTGCCTCTACCGAGCAACAGCAAGTGCTTGTTGTGGAGATACGTGAAAAACTTCTAGAGACGATAATGCATGCTAACCCATCAGTGGATGCTAAGAAACTTGCAAATGTCAATCTGTTTTTGCATGCGCTAGGTGTGGATGCCTCGCAGTTGTATGCCTAAAATTCTGCGTTCTTTTATATACATACATATATAATTCTACCTATATAGTGTGTTTTTCTAATCTCTTTTTATTGCTTTCTCAGGGGCTTTTTATTTCTTGCATATCTTTCCCTTTATTTTGTGCATAAATATCAGATCTTCTTCGCCTTTTTTCTGTAGTATTCCCTTCTCGTCCCACCTTTTTTCTTTGTGTTGTTTATTTCATCAACCATTTTTCATTATTTTTTTTTGGCTTGTAATGGTTCAAAATTTTTATGTATGTGGGGAGAGAACATATGAAGAGAAGGATTCCCATTTATACTTATTCTCTTCCCTTTCTCCTTACTCTTCTAAGCTATGGCATTATGCTTTTATTATTGCTTTATATCTCTTGCTACCCTATTACTTGTGCAACCAAAAATTATTAAATAAACAGATATGCTTCCATTCAACTAAACTATAAATTAGAGATGTTCTATACAATTAGTCTGACTATATGAATGCTTATTTGAAAATCACACGTTCACAAGCATCGGGGAAACCCGAAATTTGCCATCGCATTTTGACGTGAGTTTTTGTAAAATCATATTCAATGAAATCTCGCTGTGGTGCATTAATCATTTGATATAGAGAACCTTAACAGATAAAAATTAATATATTTAAAGTTAATGAGGGTTATATAACACTGGGCTCTTTTTCGCCAAGTATTTCAAATTGCCTCTCCAACTCGGTATATTGCGCTTCTATTTGTGCCAGGACCGAATCTTTCAGCTGTATCTCCTTGCGCAAGTATTGTTCATCGTCCAATTTCTCTTGAAGGCGGCCTTCTACATTGCTCTTAGCTGTCTCGAGAAATTGGATACGGTCTTGAAGGGCTGCAATGCTTTTATGAAGCTATTCAAAAATAAAACTATAATTGAGATATCTCTGAATACGGTGAATTCCTTTTTAATTATTACTCTTTCATTTTCTCTTTTCAGTTCTAGAATGAGGTCACCGGGTCTATTAGCGAGGGTTTCTCGGTCAAGATGCACTAAAACTTCTTCTGAGCTCTTTCCTCGCGATGCTTTTATGGATTGATCCGAACCAGTCGAAATGAACGAGAAATTTGAGCACATATCTGTATTTTTGAGATTATTTCTAAATGCACTCGGATTTACCAGCTATGCGAAAGAAACAATTCACCCAATGTTATAGTTATTAATAATATAATTTCGCAGAAGTCCTCACCTGTTTGTGGAAAAATTCAAGCTGTCCTGCTAAAAATTCATATTCTGCACCCATCTGTTTCTCTTGTCTCCATTTTCTTGCATTCTTTGCAGCCTCGTCCAACTCCACCTGCAATAATCTATTCGCACGCTGTAATCGTTCCACTAGCATCCTTAATCTCTCTGTTTCCTGCGAATAATGTTTACTGAGAGATTGAAAACGTGAGACCGATTCTGTAAGGTGCATTCTATGTGTTTGTTGAAGGCGCATATGCGCTATTGTCAAATATTCCATCTCTCGCTCTTGTGGAGTTTTTCGCTGTGAGGGAGAGGAGTATCTATGTGAGCGAGGAACGATCCAGTCAGCACCATCACCATCAGAACTTGAGTCCAATTGAGTATCCGAATCCTCTTGTGATATTGATCTACGAAATGGAAATGGTTCAGTTGACTTTTCCTCGTTCATAGAATTACATGTCCCGATTCGGACAGATGTGTGTTCTATTTCTGATTTTGAGATGCTATGAACACTGTAACCACGTCGTCTCCACGAAAATATTCCAGAGATTGTACGCACTATTGCTCTATTCTTCTTTCTTATACCTTCGCTAATACTTGTGCCGCTTAATGACTTGATTGCCCGCATGTTATGCTCTTGCAGAGGAGGAGGAGTTGATAGCACGATTAGAGAGGAGGTGCCAGACGAGCATACAGAGAGTTTTGAGCAAGATGAATAATAGCTTGTACTGTCATACTCAAAAATGGGAGCTATCGAAGTACTTGCGTCGGGAGTTGGAGCTATTGCTGATATAGGAATAGTCTTGAGAGAAAAGAAGTTTTTAAAGGAACGGCGATGGCTAAGGGAATCGTTTGGTTTCGCTGCGTTCTGCTATAGAACACAAATCTTGTTTAGTTGTGCAACTAACAACCCTATTGCTACGCCAAACCAAAAGTCTGGATAATAGGTATATTGGCCTTGATACCTACATCTTTAGTTAATACTTGTGTAGGCATTAACAATCAAAAAGCGGTGTTATCTACTTAATGTGAATATGAAATATCAGGGAAAATGGAAGAGAATATATCTAGAGATAGGTGTTTCTCGTCGTTTAAAGCATTTAAACTTTACAAATAAATGAAAAAACTCCGCTCCCTATTGGTATCCAATTTTATGCTTTAAAACGAAATGTAAAGTTACGGTGATTTTAGGAGAAATTCTAATGATGACCAGCAATGAGAGTAAAAAATAAAAACAAAAATAACTCGGGCTATTTCTTGTTGGGGTGGGAAGATATATTTCCTCAGTTGTATTCAAGCTTCCAAGTATTAGCAGTGCAAATACATAGAAGAAGAAAACAGGTGAAACCGTTTTGAAAAGATCTTCATTGTAAATTTCATATGTTCTAATAAGGTGAGAGGTTGATTATACTAAAAAAATAAAGCATGATCATTTGGTCTCAAAATAATTCACTAGTGTTGAACCAAACTCCAGCTCGACTATACACATGCAAAATTCACCAGAGTATTCTCAGTTAGGGCAGAATTATCAAGATATTTCTTTTTTTGTATAATATTCTAAAATCAGCAAGTAGTCTAATTTCACTAACCTCTACTAACATTCAGATTATCATAATATAGACCAGCAATGCACTGCATATTAACCGCGATACAAGAGGTTGTCCAACAAGGCGGATACAAGCTGCTATAATTTCTCCTTGCTCTAGTGGTGTAGGAATGACTTTCGAGTCATCAATTTATTCAAGTGGTATACATCACAAACGGTATTCCAGTCAATATGACAAATATTGAAAATAAAAAAAGTATATGGAAAAAGGTGGACAAGAATTCTCCCTGCGATGGACACTAGAATAATCAGGCGTAAACGTCGCTAATATAACTATTGTTGTATTAAATGGTATAACATATTAGCATTAACCTACAAATCTGCTAACATACCCTTAGATTCTTATAAGTCTAATACCTGCTGTAATTGCTGCTATTACATATCCCTTGGGGTTTATTACATAATGGCTCGTCTTTATATCTATTACTATATATTGCTGACACTTAACAACCATTTCTTTGGCATGAAGGTCACACCTTTGAAAAGCAATATCAACGCTGACGGAATTGTAAATCTAAGACTCCCAATAAATAGCTGCTGTCCTTTAGCAAATACAACTCGGCCACCAACCATAAAAATAGATTACCCAAAACCGAATCAGAATAGATAAATTCCCTATACGAAATGGTACTAAAGGACGATATAGACTTTTCGACATATTTCTAAAGCTGTAAACCATTAAAGATATATACTAGTTGAGGAAATGAAAATAAACTAGCAACAATCACGGATTCAACAATTTAAGCGTTATAAGCGTATTTGCCAAGTGAATCTCATTCTTCTAAGCACTGAGATATTATAGATTTTCGAGAAGTGGAAATCTACCGCCAAAGGTTTATATCATTTTAATTTGATTGATGGGCTATATTTTTTTTTTGAGTTAGAAAAAATATGAGCTCTCCGGCCGGGAATTGAACCCGGGTCGCCCGCGTGACAGGCGGGAATACTAACCACTATACTACCGAAGAATCTTATTGGT
>NW_027192236.1:43953-56786 GCF_041956535.1 Calcarisporiella thermophila
CAACAGAGGTGTTGTGTGGAAGATTGGAAGGTGTTGAGATAATGTACGTATCCCGCTTATCCGATTACTATCCTAAGTCCTCCTTTGCAACAACCCAAGATTCTTGGACATTCCAAGACCATCATTCTCGCATTCCGGAATGAGGTAAATATTCAAGAGGTAATCAAAGATGGCTTTTACGCTAATAATCTGAAAGTCCCGTGTTACAAGACTCTCTCCACGTCCCAGAGAGTGTTAAAGATTAGAATTAACGACCTCCCTGGTCAGGAAGAGGAATCCCTCAGGGGAAAATTGGAAGCAGCCTTGTCCAAGTATGCTCGAGTCATTCAGATCGACTTCCAATACTATGGCAACACGGGGTGGTTACAAGACTACTGCTACGCCATACTTGAGCCGAACCCTGAAACCATGGAACCTTTAGAAAACCTTCTACCTCGCCAGCTATCCATCGATGAGGACAAGATATCACATCCAGCGACCTACAACAAACCCTCAGAATAGCTAGAAACTTCTATCAAACATTATACTCGCAGAATGTGACCAACAAAGAAGATCAAAGAAGCTTCCTACCCTACACCCTCCCAAAGATTCCAACCGAGAAAATGGCACACCTGGAGAGCAGATTTAGTGAGAAGGAAATAGGAATAGCACTAAGATACGCACCAAAAAATAAGTGCCCCGGACCAGATGGCCTACCTTTCGAATTTCTCCAAACTTTTAGCCACATTCTGACGCCTTTCCTAACGAAAGTATTTAACGCAATCCTCTCCGGTCAGAACGAAGCCCTAGGAAAATACACGCTACTAACACTCATACACAAAAAGAAGGGCGACCCGAAAGATCTAAAGAATTGGAGACCTATCAGCCTAATAAATTGCGACGCAAAGCTCATGACAAGGATAATAGCCTTCAGAATCCAACCGGCGATGAAAACCATTATTAACCCATCACAGACTGGCTTTATCAGAGGGAGAAACATATCTGAAAACACCATGACCATCAACCAAATACTCAACCTCGCAAAGATAGAGGAATTAAACGGGGCGCTCATTCTTCTAGACAACGAAAAAGCGTATGATAGGATAGACCGAGGTTGGCTCATGGAATGCCTTAGAGCCTTCGGGTTCGGGGCGAAGTTTACACGCCTAATCGCATCCATATACAAGGAAAACACAGCGGCAGTCATAACAATCACATCACCCTACCCTTTCCGGTCAATCAAGGAGTACGTCAGGGCGACCCTTTATCACCCCTGCTCTATAACATTGCCATAGAACCCCTTCTGATAAAATTAAGAGCCAACCTTACTGGAATCACTATCCCGAGAGTCACTAGCATCGTCACCACAGCCTTCGCGGATGATATTACAGTTGCGGTAGCAAACCGGCAAGACATAGACACCCTCTCAAAGACACTCACCGATTTCCAGAGAGCTTCTAACTCCAAAATCAATTACCACAAGTCAGAACCCGTCCCTCTATCATCGCCAGCCAGAGCAACCCTTTCGCCACCATGTGACTTCATCCATGAAGAAGGGACATTCACTCTTCTTGGAATATCTACCAACCGATGATCGAACCCGAGGCACACGCCCTAGTCGCAAGGAACCCTGACAGATACTCGAGGGAATTCAGAGAACATTATCTCGATCTTCACCTACTATGGAGGAGAAAGCTGCTCCACCTAGACGAACGACTTGCTGAGACTCTCACACAGCGAATCCCCCCTGTTGGTAACAAACACAAATACCCTTCCATTCACTTCAGATAAAAATCATCAAGTGGATGTAAAAAATACACCTCAAGGGAGGAAAAAAAACCATTCTTTTCTAGTACCAATTTATGTACTATTTTAAACTTTGATATACTATTCCTTTTGAAATCTCTTTTCATTTCAATGCTTTTAATCGAGCTTGCTTTGCATTATCTTTTTATGGTTTCATTGGTATGTAATGGTGAGGCTTTATGTTGACATGTTTCGCTCGAGTTATCACAGCTGATCTAGCATACTCTAGTTCTTCTAGACGTTGCACGGTCTGTTCCTTATGTTCCTCGGGCGAGCCATCCCATAAGTACGGTACTGTATTGTCGCCAGTAATGCAAGGCTCACGTCCAAGACGGAACAATTTAATGGTGCATTCGGAAAAATATTGATAAAGTATGTTAAGAGTGCCACTCACAAGTGGGATGTCTTCGTCAACCAAGCCCTATTTGCATTACGTATACGTGCACATTCTACTATTATGTACTCGCCATTCTACCTTGTATATGGATGTGAGACCTGTATTCCTGGCGACACCATAGCACCATTATGGGAAGATTCACCCGAGCACCATAAGAAACAGACTGCGCAACGTCTAGAAGAACTAGAGTATGCTAGATCAGCTGTGATAACTCGAGCGAAACATGTCAAAATAAAGCCTCACCATTACATACCAATGAAACCATAAAAAGATAATGCAAAGCAAGCTCGATTAAAAGCATTGAAAAGAAAAGAGATTTCAAAAGGAATAGTATATCAAAGTTTAACATAGTATAAACCAAGGCTCTCACGAGTGCTCTCTGAACCTACTGAGCTTGTTTCCGAATTAATCTATGGTCATGTCACAGACTATTAGACGAATTCAAAAGGCCCGCATTCTATTGTGAATTAAAACAGTGCTATAATTTTTTGTTCGTCGGAGCCTCATAATTTCTAATATTGTCGACATTTTGACATATTAGTTATACTTAAATCGGATATTATTAACAAATTAATGAGATCGTCACCTCACCCATTTTCAAGTTATTTAATTTTTCCCCATGATCTGTTTAATGACTTGGTTGTAAGTTTTCTAGTAAATATTTGCCCCAAATTTCAATAATTAGCTCTGGAATGATTCTTTCCAATAGAGTAGATAATAATAGGGACACTAATTTTAGAAGTGTATATTTATTTAAAGCGGCAGTGGTTTTAAAACTCTGCAAGCAGCTGCAATCGCAGACAACCTGACCTGTTCCATTGTTTTTCGCCCATTATAGTACCTATAAAAAATTCATGAACTCTACAATAGGCGTAACTATAGTAAATGCATGCATCTTGATTTACTAAGTTAATCCAGAAGAAATTAATAAAAAGGTGAAGAAAAATGTTATTTTACCAATGATTAAGTATAAAACGGTTATTCGCAAAAGCTATAATAATGCTCCAAAGTCTTACTCTCTATAGGTGATGAGTTAAATGATAATCCGCTACTGCCTTCTGTCTCTGAGTGAAGAAACAAAAAAGCGATATAGTATCGTCTTATTGGATCATGTCTGTTTTCAGGAATTGCGGATGAATATGAATGTGCAAACATCCACATTTTCTGAAAACATTTGTTAAACTTCAAAAAGCAAATGATATCTTGTGGGAAAAGGGGGACAGGACCAAAATTCCAGTTCAGAATAGTTAGGGCTCTACTTAGCATGGCAAAAAGGCTTGGGTAAAAACTTGGAAAAAGGAACCTGTATAACAAGCCCCTGCGCCTTCAATTACTCAAAACCCAGGACGGAAATTAGAAATTAACATTCCATTAATCATTTATTTATGACTCTTACTTATTCAACCTTTATCACTTTATTAAGATACGCATATATCCAAAATGAAATTATTTCACGAGTAGTCTAGTAAAATACTAAAATATCATTTGAGAATGACATGATGAATTGACTTTGATATGATATGAATTTGCTTTTTGTTTAATCTACTTTCTATCGAAGAAATTATTAGGCGTGATCCATAAGCTCAATAGGATTTCTCCCACAAACTGAACCTAAGCACATCGAAGTGTACCTTCCCCAATATTCTATTTTCTTTAAGCGGATAGAAGAAATAGTCAACCAAGCTGAATCTACCCGGGGGTAAAATCGGGTATATGTGGATATTTCGATGGTGCTAGGATAGGGTCCAGTTTTCTCTTTCTTACGTCAATACTGGGAATTTTAGAGGTCTTGTTTTTGGTGAAGTCGGCAATCGTTTTCTTTTGTTTTTCTCCATCTATGTTTTAAATGCCGAACATGTTTTGCATTCGTTTCTTGTTTGTTTTAACACTTTCATAAATTATTCTTCCTGAAAAAGGGCTCTTCCATTTAGAACAGGCTGATATCCACATTCCACGAAAACCCTGTAATGGCAATCCCTATCAAATTTTCTCAAACTTCGTTTTCTTCTTGGAAAGATACTTTTATATCGCCGACACATCCGTTTCAATATGTCATTATGTATGCCCTACTGTATGGATCTGATTGTGAAAGTAGGGACCAAAGTTGTACAGCATATAATCCTTTTGTTTTAGATCAGGGTAGTTTTTTTTTTTGAGTCCATTACTTTAGAAGAACTGGGGTTGGACAAAGGCTTACTGTTTGTGGCTTTTTATTTGTAGCTGATTTAAAATTGTATAAATATCAGTTCGTTCGGAAAATAAATCGAAGATCTATATTGGTGACACAAAAAAAAGGATCTATTCAGTCGATCTTATTTTCTTGAAATTGTTTAACAACTATTATTTGTCTCACTGCGCAATCTCGCGTATATATATATCTGTATCTTCCAAACTCATTTTACACTCGTTTCTATAAAGATATACCCTACGTTTCGTCAAGTATGTTCTTTTAAGAAGATGACTATCGTTCAGGAAAATGAAAATGAAACGGTAATGATCGATTCTGCCACGAAATTTCCTTTTTAGCGAATATTTCCAGTGCTATATGCAAGAAATTTTATTTAATTCGATTGACTTTTATTTGATCTGTCATTTTTGTTATTGATAACAGCGGATAGAAATGGGCGAGCCCGATAATGGCACCGATGCTACTTCCTCCAGTGCTCTAAAGGCAGACGAGACTAGAGAAGATAGTCGTGATGGCTATCACCCTATCCGAATATCTGGGCAATCCCCACAACAAAGAAAATCAAATGGAACAAGACCTAAAAAGCTTTCAGCGCATCATAACCAAGCTGCTGAGGATGATTTTCAAGTAGTTGAAAATCGGCGAGGGTAAGAAATTATACTTTTAATTAGATATTAAATAATAGCATACTAATATCACACCTTTAAGATTTTTTGATATCAAAGCTTCATCGTTATCAGCCAATGGTCCAAGCAGCATGTATAACTCTGGAGGCTCAGAAGGTATTGAGAGAAGGTCTGTGGATATAGAAGAGTTAAACTGGGATGACAATATCCAAACTACTACAAGCCGCAACCCCTCTCCAACGCCAAGTGAATATGATAAATGTCCAAATCCAACTCCTGTCGAAAAGATCAATGCAAAGCAACACAGAATACATCATCGTCTTCATGCCAAATTTATCAAAAGCCTCACCACGGAGAAAATGTGGCATATTCATAAATCTGCTGTTGCTTATACTCTGGTTTCGCTCTTGACCTTGATTGCACCGGTCGCGAAATGGTTAGGGCCTTTCTCATTCATGTCAGTCTTGGGAATTGTTTATCTCAATCCTGCTCGAACAGTCGGTGCACAACTAGAGGCTAGTCTCCTTGGAGTGTTTGGGTGTGTCATCGCATGCATCTACTGTATGGCTATACGAGCACTTACCGCATACGTCAATATGAACAATCCAGGTAGCTACGCCGGGCGTTGGGTACTCGCAATAGCCCTGTTTGTATTTGTATTTTGTGTAACCTACGCTCGCATTACCTGGGCACGATTATTTGCATTCTGGCTCTACACAACCATCATCGCTATATGGGCGTTAACTCGAGACGTTGATGAGACAGTGACAAATCCTCGCGATGAACTTGATCTCTCTCTACCGATTGTTTGTGGGATACTAATCACTCTAGCTGTAAATATTTTGGTGCATCCTGAAATGGCGACGCAACGACTTGGCAAAAAGTTGAACGAAACACTTGGACGCTGTCTCCGTGTTCTTAACTATACGACAGCTGCTTTCCTCCTACATCCATCTGCCCGCAATATCTCATTGGAAACGATCATTACTGAGGCAGAGGCTATGCGAATCGCATTTGGGCAGCTATCGGATGCGTACTACGAGGCTCGCAACGAACTTTCGTATTCTTGTTTTAATCCTACCGACATTAAGCCCATCAAAATTAGAATATCGGCTCTGATTCAACACCTCTCAAGCATGGTACTCAGTTTACGTAACCAAAAGACACTTGTTGAGGAAGTGAGAGGTTTGGCTCAAGCTGTTGGGGCAAATGAGGACATCATTAAGACTTTGTTAACGGTCGAGGAGTTACGGAGACATATGATGGAGATTGAGATGGAGGACGAGGGGGGAATGACCGAGATCCGCAGAAGTCAATCTGGGATGACACATCGTACATTGGATAAGGGGAAATCTGCACAATCTATACTAAACTTTACTTCTCTGGTCGAAAGGCCGCCTTCTGCCTCTGTAAAGATCGTAGAGCCAAATCCCGAGAGAGAAATCAACGGCGAAGGGAAATGCGATGAACGGATTAACCCATCAACGCCCTCGATTAGATCCCAAGCACGCACTCCCTATTACCAGAACTACGGAAATGAGAATTCCCGAATTGACGATTGCGAACAAAACGATTTTATAGAATATCTCGATTCCGAAAACGATGTCTCGGAAAAGAAATGGCCATCTTGGAAGTATCTTAGCAAAATTTCATGCCAATCTTCATCACGCTGGGATACTAGTTCAAGTGTGACAATGGACGAGACTTCGCAATACTCCACTTCGCGCTGGTCAATGGCTGCTCTCAGTGGAATACCGAAGAAGGAGATTTCTTTTGGGGATAGGCGATTGTTGCTTTTATATCTCAGAGGGTAGGCGCAGTTTAAAAGCACTATTTATCGAATAGACTTAACTTTAGATATAAATAGTGTTAATGAACCACTCAACAATCTCTCCAATGCATGTGAATCGACGGTGCAAACAATTCAGCGAGAGCTTGTGCTTGAACTTGGCATTGATAGGAGCCCATGGGATCCAAATACAGGCAGCTCAAGAACAAACATTAGGAGATCACTGTTCCAGTCGATAGTATACCTTTTTCGTGAATGCTTTCCATGGATATTTCCCTCGCAATTTCTTCCTACATCCGAAAAAACTATGCAGAATAGAAAGAACTCGTCAAATTTTCAATCAACCGATATTCAGGTAGACCAAGATAATCAAGGAAATCGCGAGCAAGCCGGTGCTCCTGGTGAAGAGAAATGTCCTAGACATATTTCCGAGGAGATGGAACAGTTTGATCTTCACACGCGGCAATTTCTGAAACCATATGGATTTTCCGGTGATGATACTGAGGACGAAAAGATTAACAATGGTATGGTAGATGTACAGCCTTGCGAAGAACTTTTCCTAGTGTTCTCTTTTATGTTTTCTTTACGTGAAGCGGCGCAGGAGTTGACGAATCTCTCTGAATATGTAAAGACTTTGAAAGAGAAAATGGAGCGAGGTTCTCAAGAGTACGGGGGCAAAGCTAAACGAAAACGCTGGTGGTGGCCACGAATTAGATTGAGCAGTTGGATATCTTTAGAAGGCCAATCACAAAAATCGATTCAGGGAGGGACGACTCCTGGATATTTTGATAGAGCTGGAGAAGCATATGGTGATGGAGATAATGATAATTTGAATGGTCAAGAAGGGAGAGTAGGGAAGACCTCAGCATCAGCGAAATCCTCTGTTCGATCCTTTAATGGTGATACGCTACGGAAAAGAAAGTCACGAGATCTAATATCCAGCCGTGCAAGCATTTATTGCTCTGATATGCGACTAAAAGGTCCGAGTCCAGCAGTATTAACGACCGCACTTGTAGCCCGGCAGCCACTTTGGCTCACTTATCTACGACATCGAATATGGCGCTCAACTTTCGTATTTTATAGCTATCAGTTTCGGTTTGCTCTCAAGACTGCAGCTTGTATTCTGCTACTTTCTTTACCGGCATATTTTGATCAGACCATGAAGATATTCATGCAGTGGCGAGGACAATGGGCTGCTATATCGGCAATTAATGTTATCAATCCGACAGTAGCTGCAACAATTAATGTTAGTCTGATGCGTCTCGCGGGCACGGTTATTGGGGCTACTTGGGCAAATCTCAGCTGGATTATTGACAACCATAATCCTTACGTGATCCTTGTCATGGAGATAATTTTATGTAAGATAATAACTACTCATAATGCATTCATTTGACAACTTATCTTTTTATCTATTTTCTCCTCGTTAAGCATATGTTCTTTGGTATATCTTCTTTGTGCACAGCAATCTGGCTGGAACGGTGGGCCTTATTACCTACGCAGTAGTCATTTTTAGCAGTTATGTTCTAGTCAATCAACCCAATGTTCCTATGGAGTCTGTTACTGATATTGGGTGGCAACGAGCAAGTACGGTTGCAATCGGTATTGTTGTGGCGACACTATTAAGTTGGACAATTTGGCCATATAGAGCAGGGTAAATAGATTTCTACTCTAATCATATCTCGGATCATTGGATTGATTTTAATGTTGCAACTGCTTAGCGAGGCACTAAGAAAATCGCTCGCCAACCAACTCTATCGTCTAGGAATTCTCATGAATAATATGGTGGCAATGACAATGACCGGCAGTTTACAGCAGTGGGAAAATGGCCAAAAACAGAAGAATCCTTTTCAACAGGAGGAAAAAAATATCCAACTTGAAGTTCTACGATCCATGGAGTTAATAAGACTTGCCACACTTGAGCCACAGATTGCAGGCCCATTCCCGCGCGAGTTTTATAATGGAATTATAAATTCGATTCAAAGTATATTAAACAGGCTCTTTTCCATGCGAGTTGCAATGCAGAATATTATGCCCGAGGTGCTCCGAGAAATTGTGACACCAATGGCTACATATAATCGTGATATGGTAAGATATAGTTTTATGCGATATTTGGCTCTTTTAATAATATAGTATCTACTATGTGATGATACAGATAGCTTCTATGCTCCTTTGTTTCTATGTGCTTGCTGGCTCTCTGCGCAATCGTGTTCCTTTGCCGCCATATCTACCTTCTGCTCGCCTTGCACGCATAAGATTCATTAACAAACTACGCACAATTTCCAATACCATTGCTCCTGACAGTCCAATCGCTATGGATAACCAAGTTAAATTGCTCAGCTACCCATTGTTATATTGGTATGCAGCGTCTTCATGCACGGAAGATGTAAGTATTCATATTAAATTACGAAATGTATATATTTCTCTCATTTATTTTATCCTATCGTGTTTTAGATCATTGAAGAACTAGAAACCTTAGGGTTACTACTCCGAGAGTTAACAAATGAAGATTCTTTTGCGAGGATGGGTGTGCACCATACGGGTTATTACTCATTTCCCATCGATTGTGCTCCTGATAATCAGCATCAAGCTTATAAAAATGAATATCCGCAGTTCAAGGACAACAAGAAAGTAAATGCATGAGAGAATTAACCACTGGTGCTGTTATATAAGAATATTTCACTTTTCATTTCACCTAAAGTATATACATATATATACATATGTCTATTTAGAATGGCTTAAATGTATGTTTGTATAGATATTTCATTATGTATTTCTGCATTGACATTTTGATACTCTATATTTTGAAATAAATTATCTTGTTCGCAATACTAAAAGTTAACATGTTAATATTATCTTTGACTTCTAACCACCCAATTGATTATAGTCCTAAGTACATCATAAAAGATTTATTGATGCGAAAGAGGTTGAGGGCATTGTATAATTTGAAACTTTCTTTTACGGTGGCTCCTATTAAACATGTATGAATAACGACGTTAATAAGTAAATTTTTTAATGAAACAAAATATTTTGCCTAATTTATTTATTGTAGACTTCAGTTAAATAGAAGAAACGAAATTCTTATAAAATCCCGAGAGCAGTTTGTAAATACCCTAGAGTTTACTAAATACTTAAATAACCAGAGTAGCGAGCGAATCAACAAAAATTAAATCACCACAACTCTTTTAGGAATGGAACGCTCATATATTTCTTCATCCTTTCAGTAGATAATCACAAATGATAAAAGATTTTCAAAACATGTTGGCAATATTGTCTATTTTCGATTATTTAAATATTTATTTTTAAATTTATGGTAGTCGAATTCCATTAGAAAATCTGAAACTATCGTAAATGAATATCAAGCCACCACTAGTCTAAATCACATAGGTTAAGGCCCCGCTTTTGCATATCGTGATTTAGGCTAATCATCATAATAAAGTAATAACCCTGGTTCAAATATCAAGGTCAGACTAAAATCCTCTCATGAAGGTCCGTAAGATAAATTTCCAGTTGAACGGAACAAAACATAATGAGGATACTCCATTATCTACTCATTCTCGGATTAGTCAATAGTAGTTCTCCCGCTACCCAAGATGCACTTGCCATCACAACGTTTTTTGTCGACATTATTAATTCCACATCTCTGAGTATCCTCAAAGATACCCTTAATAACCCAGACCCCTCAAGAGTTCCAGCTCTTGAAAAGTTTCAAAAAGATATCGAACGAATAATGGAGCAAAACAAGCTATATACTATAACAGAAACCGGGAGAATTCCGCCAAACAGGAACAATCATTATTACTATAGTTTTGCACCATATTGGTGAGCGAAATACATTGCATTGCCTTATCTACACATATAATTTACTCGCATGAATTTCAATTGTATAGGTGGCCAGATTGTCAGGGTATTGAGAATGTAACAAATCCCGAAATACAGTGTCCTTATGTGCGCCGAGATGGTAAAGTTTCATTCCATTTATTTATATCTTGTGGCTACTCTTAAAGGTCCTTAATGGCTTAACTAATCTGCTCATATTCTTAGGTCAAACTAACCCAGACTCAAAAAAGCTGACTTCTAGCTCGATCCTGTATGATTTTATCACAAACTCAACATATCTTGCTGTCGCCTACAAACTCTATGAAAATAACGAGTATGCCCAGCGGTTTGAGCATCTTGTTGATACTTTTTTCCTACATCAGAACACATATATGGAACCGAATCTCACTTATGCGCAAGTCATCCGAGGTCCTCCTAGTGAGGAGAGTTGGATCGGAAGAAGAGAGGGAATAATTGATACACGACATTTGATCACTTTCTCATCAGCAATCTCTCTAATAAAAGGGTCAAGTGCGTTCTCATCGGAAAAGGATAGGCAATTGAAGGCCTGGTTTAGAAGGTATGCTTCCTGGGTTGAATCTAGTAAGTTAGGGCGCGACGCATGCAATACCAAAAATAACCACGCAACCTACTGTCTCGCACAAAGGGCAGCATACTGGAGCTATGCTGGTGATTATACTAGAGCTCGCGCCGCCGTTTATAAATATTTCTCTGGTCCTTTTCACAGCCAGTTTGAGGCGGATGGTTCTCAGCCTGAAGAGCTCGCAAGGTCTATCCCACTTCATTACAGTATGAGCAATCTAGAAGCTCTTACAACCCTCGCGAAATTGGGTGAAGCCCTAGGGGTTGATATATGGCATAAATACAATAAAAATGGTGCGAATATTCAAACGGCAGTTGATTTTGTTTTACCAATGGCTATGAAAGTCGCGAAACTGAATGGTCGTTGGAAAAGTCCCGAAAACCCTGCTCGCTTAATCCCGACTCTATATAATGTTATTAGTATATACGGTGACCCCACTGGTATCTACCAGTCTGCCATCCATAAGATCCGTAATGCAACTGATGGGGGGGAATGTAATAATATACTGCATCTCTGGCGTCCATATGAATAAGTGCACACTATGATGTTCGCTAGCTAGAATAGGTGTAAAATCACCTATCTCTCAGGAACAATCCATCTCTTAGATTCGCACTGTTTCTCTTGTTACAATACTATGAGAGTACCAATTCGATATGTATCATCAAGTAATCACTTGTAAATGAAAAATTGCAGTTATATGTGCATTATTGTGTAGAGTTGTGTAAATTTTACTATTTATATAATCTATTTATGATTAATCTCTATTGCGCACGACTCCTCTTACTCATCTTATTTTATTTATTATCATTACTATCTTGTGCAATTTTCCTAAAGAGATGACGGATTTCACGAAAGCCGTAGATTGTATATTTAATAATATAACAAAAGCGTTGCATCAAGCCAGTAGTTTGAAGTTAAGAAATGGATAAAAGGTTGATAAAGGGGAAAAAAGGCTGTTTTTGAGATAAAGGGTAAATATGTTAGTAAGAATAGAGAAATGAGACGTAGAAATTACATTTTTTAACAAAGCATGTGTACTGAAAATTATCCTATTCTGTTAAAAGAGGTTGAATAGCTTCTACCTCAAAATTACCCAGGTAATGCTCCTGGTCTGCCTTGTAGAGAAGAATTGCTTGTACCGAAAAAGTTACAGAATAAGAAGTATATATGAAAGTGTTTCATTGACATATTTTACTGCATTTCGGAGACGTTGTAACGAAGTAGCTTATAGCTCAATTCCTAGAGTATGTCCTGGTCACATCTCTAGTACTGGCGCCGTCACTGGGATTCGAACCCAACGCATAATGGTTAAGCTCTGGGCTCTTAACTAGTATGCCATCCAAGGACGCGGAATTAATTTTATTTTATTTTTTTTGATCGATCGACGGAGACTTAGTATCTGTACGGACTTAAAAGAGAAAAATAAGAGATTGGTGAGGAACAACAAGACAAAATGGATGGATTTAAATAAAGATAGGAAATCAGAAAAATGACTCAAAATAGATGTTCCCAAGGATAAACTAAAAATGCATCTTTCCAAAACAAAGAAACAACAAAAGATCAATAATATAGCACTATATAACCTTATCCCTCGTCATGTGATGTCGTCGGGTGAACCGGCCTACACT